>NC_044503.1:2961207-3031207 GCF_902362185.1 Chanos chanos | reverse complement strand
TTCTGAACACCTGGATTCTGGGCCCGCTTTTGTGCGACTTGGATCAAACAGAAATATAGCGTGAATATTTACAGAGACTTGTGCCAGTCACCGTGTCACTAGTCATTCACACGGTGAGTCAGTTTAATTTGTTTGGTTGACCAGGTGACATTTCTTTTCCTGAGTAAAAGCTCAGAACATTAGCACCGTGTATGATAAATTATGGATGTATGCAGTGAAACGGTTTGGGTTTTTTGGGCCGGAGCTTTTGACTTTGTGGCCCGTTAAAGCAAATGAAAACATGATAAAAAATTTATTCCATCCTGAAACGGGCTGGTCAGCTAACACTCTCTAAACCCCAGAGTTTTCCACAGAGTCAAAGCGAGCCTTTTTTTTTTTCTTTCTTTCTTTCTTCTCTCGCGCTCTCTGTGTTTTTATTTCCCAGGAAAATATCTATTAACCTAACAGATTCTGCGAGGCAAATCAAATGCACAGAAGTCTTATGCGCACACATCTGCACATTCATTATTTTAAAAGTTTGAATTTAATTTTGTCGACTAAAAGTACATTAAAGAAGCCGATAAGAATTCCTTTCACGTTATCATAGTTTTACTATGCCTCCCATAACCATAGTATTACAGATGGAATCTTGTCAGGAGTGTTGGACAGCCCCCCCCCCCAAAAAATAAGCACAGTACCAAGGCAGAAAGTCCGTGAGCTGCCTAATACATATTCTCCATATACTTTACATCAAAGCACCTGTACTGGGAATGGACCATTCATTATTTATTTATTCTTTTTAAATTAAAAGTATGAGTTGACAGCACATCTTCCTAGTTTTCATGTTTTATTAGATCAAAGAGCGAAGTTACTTCTCAAATAACAAGTCACGTCCTTCTTTTTTTTTTTTTTAACCCCTCGTCTTTCATCTGGTTCAGTTCTAGGCCTATACTGTGAACCTGTGAGCACGCAGGGCCGATTTTCCCTGAGCGACAGGACGACACCGGAGGCTGGAGATGACACGACACCCTGTGATGAATCTAAAGCTCTACTTTAACAGGATACTGCATCGCGAGGAACATATTTCAAAGCATCAGTTTAACTTGGCCAATGTAACGGCTGTTCCCTCACGGATAGCGCTGAAAAGTCATAAATACACAGATCTCTTGGAGTGTGAATTTTCTCACCCCTCTGAGCCGAATAAACACGGAGCGCTGAATATTAAGCTTTTATTTACCTCGTCCGAGCTGTGCAAGTAGGAGTTTGATTGATTGCGTTAATTATGAGACCGTGGCTAACGCTCATCTCGTCGCTCTGCTAAGTGCCACGCAGGACCTCGCGCTGCTGTTATGACTCGACGGCTAAAAACACTCTGCCGCGTATGATTCAGCACTGACATTTCACACACGGATGGGTGCTTCCTTTAGAGTCACATTAACAACAAAATAAAAAGTCTCACAACATGTCAGTCATGATGCCAATGCAAAAATACTGCAGGACCTCAGCACAAATGTATGAGAAGCCATTTAGGCCAAAACTGAATACCTCACTCGCACATACATACATACTTCACTCGCACATACATATTTACTTTAACCTGAAGTTGCTACCACAACATGCCGTTTAAGAGATGGACTTGGAAGCTAATCAGAACTATTAAAATTACCTGCACATTCTTCATGTTTGTGCCTGTCTGCACCTTCACTAGTAGTCATCGCAGTAGTGTTGTGGTAGCAACGTCCGGTTAAAGTGTATATGTATGTGCGAGTGAAGTATGCATGTATGTGCGAGTGATGTATGTATGTATGTGCGAGTGAAATATTCAATTTTGGAGGTATATATGTATGTGCGAGTGAAGTATGTATGTATGTGTGAGTGAATATTCAATTTTGGAGGTATATATGTATGTGCGAGTGAAGTATATATGTATGTGCGAGTGAAGTATGTATGTATGTGGAAGTGAAATATTCAGTTTTGGCCTAAACGGCTTCTCATACTTCTCTCTTGCTAATTCATCACTCTCTAGCAACTCCCCCAGCACCACCACCACCACACGCCACCACACGCTGGAGTTTCCTTTCCTTTTTTCTTTCTTTTCTTTTTCTGCTACAGTGTGTTTGTCTTGTTTTTTTTTCTTTCTTTTTCAAAGCTGTTCCTCCTCTCCTATGGACGAAGTGCTATCTGGACTAAAAGTAAAGTAAAAAAGAAGAAACGAAAAAACAGAGAACCTGAGGAGAGGTGTTCAGTCTGTACAGAATTAAGTGGCCTATCATCGGTGCGCCAGTCTTGCGTGCCGAAGTGCACTTGCACCCCGGAGCTTCAGAGCACTGACCATACGGAGATTACCCGTTTATTAGTTTGTAGTTTGAGAATGGAAAGTAGTTTCCCATTACTGTTTACTCAAAAGTAAAGGACTGTAATAACTATATAAACCCACGTAACTACTGTAGACATTTAATAAAACCAAATATAACAAAATTGTTGAAAAGTAGTTCAGCATGTCCTAGACAAAACAGGACAGTTTCACAGCGGAAATAATGAGCCCTTTCTTTCTTTCTTTCTATTTTTTTTTTTTTTTTTTAGCTTTGATCATTGCAAACTTGCTGATTCATGCAGTAAAGAGGTGTCCTCTCCGGGACCGCTCTCTCATGATCTATTTGGACTAAGGAGACCAGCTGTATAAATTATTGCTCAGTGTTTTCCTTGCATGTCTTGTATTGAATATCCTGTATCTAGCATAGTTTCTAGGCTGGTTGAAATTTGAATTGCATGCGGAGGCAAGCTTTGAATCCACTTCAGTCGCTGGAAAAGTGCCTGCAAATGAGAGACTCGTGCTTTTTATTAAGATAAACATAGTCACATGTATTTAATTTACCATCTGGTAGCTAATATTGTTATCGTAACTTCATGTTTGATTTTTCAGAATGATTAATTCCAAGTAGTTCTCCGACTTGTTCCGGTTGCCAGCAGACTAGTATATTCCTACCAGCTCTGATCATAGTTAGGATTGTGACTACGTGTGGAGGGAGAGAGTTTTATAGGTTCACGCTATGCGTCGCTCTCCCTTTCAGACCCACTTTTATAGTGCGCCTCCACCGCTACACTCTGTCATTGTGCGCGCGCAAAGCGGTTTCAACGCATTGATTTTTCCATTCGGCTTCGGCAGAAAAAAAAACACCGGCTTCTCTCGTCGAGATGCACAACACTATATAAATCCGCCTGTGTTTGTTAGTGAGGTTTTGGGTGAAGCGAATGCTTTCTTCAATACCATCACAACGATGTCATCAAACAGCTTCTTCACTGTTTTCCCCCACAGATTTCTGAACTTCCGCGAGTTTGCAGAGGCTTCCGCATTGTTTGCCCACTCTAATCCCAAGACATAGTGCCAGCTTTGAGTATTTTCCTTTTTCCATTTCGTCAGTAGATCGTTCCCTTTTAAATGAATAAATAAATTAAAAAAAACCAAACAAAAACTTGCGCCTATCTGAATGGAAACACACAGACACCTACGGTTGAATGCGTATTTTTAAGACAATAAAAAGGTCAAGCCAGCATGATTTTTCATGACCATTTTTAATAAGGCCGACCACATTTTACAGCGAGGATTTTTCTATATATGGCTCCGTAGGAACGCGACTGTCAGTTTAATGTATGTGCGCTCGGTTAGAAATCCATGGGTATTACCCAGAGATCAATGAGGTCAAATTAGACAGATGTTCTGTGCTTCCCGAGTGCATGGAAGCGCATGGATCATCTCCAGTGGTTGTGTAGGATTCGGACAGTTTATGTTTGACGGAGATGACATGTTTAAGAGTCTGTCCGTGCAATTAATGTCAGTTACATTTGTACTGAACAGCAACGAAAAACTCAATGCAGCGTTAGCGTGTACGCATTTCCTTCGCAACAGCAAGACATTTGTCTTTAGATACTGTGATCTCTCTCTCTCTCTCTCTCTCTCTCTCTCACACACAGACACTCATACACACACCTGAAATTGTTCTATTAAATGTAAGAATTGCTTTTTTTTTTTTTTTAAACGTTTTCTTTCTTTTTTGGAGCACCATAACGCTTTGTGGGTGCTGGTCTCCCAGACTGATTTTTTTTGTTTTGTTTTTTACGACTTTCCATTTAGTGGTAGAGTCCTTTAGCGTATGCACTTTTAGCGTGGATCAATATTTGTTTTGAATTATTCATCCTGCCAGTGCACCGGGGAGCATTCTTCTGAAGCGTGGCGTCATCCCTTTGAACCAATCCGCTGGGTGTTCCTCACAGCTCGCTACGGCCAGTGCTCCCAAGCTTCGGACACTACACATGCCCTTTCATTTAACCTTAATGAGAAGTCTCTTCAGTTCAGATCAGCGCCACGCCAAATTAGCTTGAATGTCTCTCAAAAACATCTTGAGCTGCCCTCAAACCAGTGTGTGTGTGTGTGTGTGTGTGTGTGTGTGTATATATATATATATATATATATATATATTTTTTTTTTTTTTAATTAGCAGAAGGCAAAATTAGTGTGGTACAATACTGATATTCTGATCACCCTTGTTTGCATCCATCCATCCAAACAAACAACAACCTAAGAAATACATACAAACATACATGCATACATACATATGTACATACGTACATGCATACATAAGCAGCTACTGCACACATGTAATAATGCTTGATGATCAAACCTACATAACCTTGACTGAAATTCATCCTCTGTTTGTTTTTCCATTTCAGTACCAAAGAGAGTGGCTTGGCACTTCCCACAGGCTACAGGTCCCTGGAAAATTCTAGAGCAGCGATGACTGATCGCTCAGTGGCTTGCGGTGTAATGTCATAGACCCGCTACCCCCCTCTGCGTTTGTGTGGCTGACAGGACAAAAAGACCCCAGTTGTCATGTGCGCGTGACGGAGGCAGAGAAAGGTCAGGCCGTCGTCACGCTGCCTCAGTGTATCTCCCGCCTGCGGTTCCTGTAAAGGTGTAACCCACATGGCCAAGGCCGTGTCTGGTTCCCGCTCCATCACCACAGACATCTCAATCCACTGTTTCCCCACCCTTCACTCCTCAGAATGTTTACAAATACACGGCTCTTCAGCTCTTCAATACTGATCAGTCACAGCTTCTCTCTTGCTCATTCATCACTCTCTATCAACCCCCCCCGCCCCCCCCCCCCCCCCCAAACACCACCACCATACGCTGGAGTTTCCTTTTCTTTTTTCTTTCTTTTCTTTTTCTGCTACAGTGCGTTTGTGTTGTTTTGTTTTTTTCCCCTCAAAGCTGTTGCCCTTCTCACTTAGACAAACCTCTCTTATGGACGAAGTGCTATCTGGACTAAAGGCAAAGTAAAAACCAAGAAATGAGGAAACAGACAACCTGCTCTGACACCTCTGATTGGTTAAAAAAAAAAACAAAAAAAAAGCCCAGCAGGAGCGGCGGCCACATCCAACGCCAGCGATCGGCGCAGAAAGAGAAATCAAACTCTCGTTCACGTCCTTGCGTGATACTGCGGTTCCAGAGAGAAACAGAGTGGGAAAAAGGGAACCGTTCCACTACAGACAATAGTCTGCTGAGATTCTGTTCTACCACAACCCACATTCTGTGCATTTGATTTTACTTGTTCTTATGAGAATCACAACATTATGTATAGTGGCTAGTGTGACCTCTCTCGAAATACAACAGGGAACAACAGCGTTTGCCGAAACCACAAAACGTTGGTGAAACCATTAGTTAATCTGGTGTCTGTACGGCGTAAGACAGCAGAATGTGCATGCGCTGTTCGCTCTAGCCCTTTGAGGTTTCTGCGCGTGAGAGATTGCGCTGGATGGGTACTCAGGTGGCGCGGTGGGGAAAAAAAAAAAAGACACATGCTAAGCCACCATCTTGGGTTCAGTTCCCGGTAGCTGTTTTCCTGCCTTGGCCTGACGACAACACAAACACAGTTGGTGGTGTCCGTGGGTGGGAAGCCAGCGGGGGATTGTCTCCATGCCGCTGCGGTAGAGAGAACCACCGGTTGGTCTGGGCGTCAGATTAGGGGGAGCATCGGGGAGGAGGGGCGGAGGGCTGATGTGGGGAGTAGAGCGTGTCATGGTTTCCCTGAAAAGTCCTCCATGGCCTAGTGGACAGAGGCAGTCAGTCAGTGACTTCATACCCATCAGAACGGGCATGTGGTGGTCTGTGCCCTCCCCAGGTGGCGAGGGGGTTGTGTGACTGACAGGGAACAGAAATACAGAGGAGTTGGCCATGACTAAATTGGGGTGAAAGGGGAGAAGAGAACAAAAAAAAAACAAAAAAACACCAACAACAACATTGTACTGGATAGCTATGCTAGCTGTGTCAGTCAAAAGACTATTCCATTTGTCTTCCTTATATGGTAACTGTATGGTTGGTCTGCTGTTGTGCTGGATTGTGGAGGCTGTGCACTTGAAGGACCACTTGTCTACACTTGTAAATGTCATGCTTGGGTTCTCTTTAATGTGACTTGTTTTTTTTTTCCTTCCTAAAAAAATGCTCTGTGGATTTTGAATGTGAGGCACACAGTTGGGGGGTGGGGGGGATTATGTGCAATTTTCAATCATTTTGTCTTTGCCACGATATTACCTTAATGGGACTCAGATTCCAGTTTGTAATATTCTAGTGCCCTGAGCCAGAGGTATGTTTCCTAGTCACTAAAAAGAGTAGACATTCCAGAGCCGCACCAAACGAGGGAACAGGTCTGGAGGCTGGAGGCTGGCTGATGGATTTTTGCTGTCTTTTGCAGGGGGGAGCTAACATACAAGCGATGTTCATTTCACTGGTCTGAAAAAAAAAAAAAAAAAAAAAACCCATTGGAAATTTAGCACTAGCGTGTTGGGTCTGCATGACCCTGCTATTCTTGGACATTTTGAAAGAGCAGTTATGCTTCCATTCCTTGCTTTTCTGTAAAAAAAAAAAAAAAAAAGAGAGAGAGAAGCTTTTTGGCACTGCGAGTAAAATCCAGTACGAGTTAGAAGCTCAATACTAAATTCCATCTCAATAAACAGGCTGAATTTTGTAACATCATAATTTAAAAAAATATCTAGAAGTTCAGTACTAAATTCCACCTCAATGGACAGACAAGCTAAATTTTGTAACATCATAATTTAAAAAAGTATCTAGCATATTCACAGTTTAAGTTTTTAGTTAATCAGTTTGGGTAACTGAAGACCCTCTGTGGACAGTGTGATTTTTTTTTGTGTGTGTGTGTGTGTGAGATGATTTCAAGAATCATTATATCTATATATGTTTCACCAGCAGTGTGGGATCCCAGTACACCAGCATGACTGCCAGGGCCAACTCGACATGGACACCACTAAACCCCTATAGTGCAACAACCATCAAAGGCAGTGTGAAACGGAAATTTATAGCAACATGAAATTACTGTACCATACAAAACAAAACAAAACCAGACAACTTTTATGACCTTGTCTGAGAGTTTGTCCCGTTCAAAACGGTACACGTCTTAAGATCATCTAAACCCGCTTCCAGACTTAAAATGAGGTTTTAAGTCATGACAACAGCAGACGTGCTACATTTGAAAAGCTTTTCTCTGTTCACATCACAAGAAAAAGAACAGACAAGCCAAAAAAAACATGTTGATTTTCAGAATGGATCGATCCTTACACTAGGCTCCACCCATTCTTGGTATCCAGCTGTATCCAGCTGTATGTGTTTATTATTCAAATATAGTTTCTTTTTTCATTTTTTGCGTTCTTTTGTAAAGGGTGGGTCCACTGCTGCGACATAGCGGAGAGTTCGTCCCTGCTTTCTCTGTTGGCTTAGTTTCCAGCACTTTTCTAGTTCTTGGAAACTACGCCAGGAAAAGCCCATAGGTGGGACCTGAAGTTTGCCAAGAGAGAAGCAGTTGTTTTCACAGATGGACTTATATAATGGAAAAACTGCTGTGACCGGGAGAAAGCCTGCATTTTGGTTGCGTTTCGCTACCAAAATGATCTGTCAGTAATTCACACTTTTCGATTTTTTTCCATTTAAAATATCCAGTGATATTTTCAAGACAATTTCCCTGCCAAAGTTTTGTATTTTAAGTCAACGTCTCCCTGTGCTCTTCCATGCCTCCTACTCAAAGGAGTCACTATTCCATAACGTTCCTTATTCCGTTATATTCCTTCTGCCGTATCTGTCGAGAGCCTCGCTTTCATGTGCAAATGAACGTGGTATGTTTGTGAATGTAATCTAACACGAAATAATTTAACAAAGGCTCTGGAGTGCTCCGTAAACAGTGAGCGCTCTTACTAATGTCAGACAAATATACGGCTAATTAAAATAAGATTGACAGGTTTGTAATGAAAGCAATAAATAAACTGTTTAAATTTGGTATTTTAATTGGATTACCCTGTGCTAATATAACCCTTCACTTAATTAGATGCTTTGACCTCCCTGATCAGCAGAGTGTATATTTTCATAACAATGTTTGTCTCCTCCTTCTAGTATTTTCCATCAAACAGTGTGAAGGGTTTCACTCTGATCCGAGTTTACTAAAAGCAATGACGTGATTCTTAGGTGGGGGGAAAAAAAAAAAAAAAAACAACCCATAATTTTCAGAGCCTGCACAGTTTTCGTTAATTGGTTAATCTCAATGAGGTGCAAATGAAGAATGTGGCCCTTTCAACTTTTTCCTATTATGTGAGAGAAAGTGCTCTCTAATTAGTGAGAGCTGTACTGTTTGAAGGCTGGGAAACCCTCCAGATTTGCTTTTTAGGAAGAGAGTTACAGAGAAGTGGTGAGACAGTGCACTGGGGCCTAAGCATAACACAACGTTCACATGAAAGACAAATCCTTTTTTTTTTTTTTTTCCAGAGAGCTGTCACTCTGGATAAATGATGGTAACAGCTAACCCTGATAATCCCAAAAAAAAAATAAGAAGGAAAAAGAAAAGAAAAAAAACCCCAAACAAACAACGACAACAACAAAAAAAAAAGAGACCCCAGGAAAGAGATTAATTTAATAAGTCATTTTCAAGGCAGCCACCTTTCTGGCGAGCCAATACTTACTCAGTGTAAAGCTTTGAAAAATACAATCTCGATAATCTCTGAGAGTGACGATAGCAAACACTTCACCCACTCAGTCACCGTTATATATATATATATTTATATATCTATATATTTTTGATTTGGTTTATCAACAGTTCAAACAGGTTTTAGGCAGGGTGCAACAGTTCACACATTCAACCACTCACTGCATGAGAAAACCTCTAAAAACACTTTCAGGTACAGTTCCAGAGACAGGAGAACACTCTCTTTTGCTTTAAGGTAACAACGAGTGGAATAATAACTTTTAAATCTTTTACAAGAACTGAAATGAGAACCAAACATAAATCTGGTACCCTTAAAAAAAAAAAAAAAAGAAAAACTCTTACACAAATGTACCAGACAAGAAAAAGAAAATGGTCAGTGTTGCTAATTCTTACATTTTTATTGGCACCTGAAATGGTGGAGTGTCCACCTTTTTTTTTCTTTTGTGTGTGTGCGAGTGTTTGTTTGTGTGTGTGCGTGTGTGTGTGTGTCTGCATGCTCAAAACTGCACAGAGACATATATCTCACTTCCCTTTTCGTTTTTCTTTTTTTTTTTCCTTTTCTTTTTTAAAAGATTTAAACTTTGTTTTTTTTTAACCATCCATAACATTGGTCTATAAATAAAAAAATAGTTTCAATTGACTGTACACAAATACCCCCCCCCCCCCCCCGAAAAAAAAATCCCAAAAACAAACAAACAAAGAAAAAAAAACCCCAGTAACACTGTGCTGTGTTCCGTGTAGCGTGAGGTGCATGCCATCGTGTACTCTCACTTCAGTAAAACCACAGCCCCCCCCAACCCCCCCCAACTCCCAGCATCACCGTGGCCCCTCCCAGTGTAGCCTCCTGTGCCGGTACTTTCCGTTCTTCTCCTTGGCCGTGTTGACGCAAGCGTTGTGTTTGTTGCTCTGTAAATGGTTCCAGTATTTGATGAGTTCATTTGGTTCGAACTGATGGGAGGTGATGAGGTGGCTGTACTTGCAGCTGGAATAGGACACTCGCCAGTGGTTGAAGAGGAACTCGTTGGGCGGCGGAACCGGGTCAATCCTCAGTTTGGCGAGGCAGATGCCGATGTACACGTCCTCCAGGTGCAGCCGACGTATACTCAGGGAGGCCTCGTAGATCTTTTTGGCCATGTCTCCCGAGAACACGTAGCCCGTCCCGGAGCAGAAGACGGGGTACCTCTCGCTGGAGTAGAGCTCTGGAGGCATGTACCACTTGCTGTCCTTGTTCCGGTTGGGCGCGTAGCCTCTCATTAGGTAGCCGGTGAAATAGTTTTTCCGGGGCGGAAGGTGCGGCTTGAGCAGCTTCTGAATGAGATACTCGGTGTTGACGAACATGTCGCTGTCCGTTTTCATAACGTAGCGGGCGTGCGGGCAGTGCTCCGCCACCCAGTTCATGCCCATCAACGTTTTGATGGTCAGGTTGTAGTACGTGTCCAAGTACTCCTGCTGAATGATGTCGTGGTGCTGACGGCTCTCCTCCTCGATGGATTTTTGGGGATGGCTGTCCTGGCTCTTCTCCATGCCCAGGAGGAAAAGACGGACGAAGCCCAGCCCCATCGCCACGCTCTCGTTCCCCCACGTCTGCCGGATGGCTTTCCTGGCCTCCGCCTGACCCGGTTCCACGAGAATCAGGAATACCAGGAAGGGGCTGCTGTCCCGACATTTGTCGGGCTCGTTAAGGAGGTAGCGGTACGGCTGCGGAGCGAGCTGCCCGCCAACGCCCATCTCCCTGTGCAAGCTGTGATTGGCGCTCGGGGGGTTCTCCATCTCCGTTACCACGGCGACCGACGGCTCGGCCTGATGGGAGCTCAAGTTGACCGGCGGTTTGGGAGGGACGTAAACCGCCTCTTTCCAGAGGCCTCTGAGTGAGCTTTGGTTGCCGTTTGCGTCGGGCTTCGCAGGTCGCGGACCTCGGACAGTGTACGCCAGGGGGTTCTCCCGAAAACCCGCCCAGCAGTGCAGCCTGGAGCTGAAGTAGAGAAACAGGCCAAATATGGAGACCAGGGAGAGGAGCCCGGTCACGTGAGTCCGGAACAGCGAGCGTTTGACGTTCCAGGTCATCTTGATCAGACTGCAGTGTCGCCTTCTCCACTGCATCGTGTGTGTAGAGTCCGCTCCGGAAAGCCGCACTGCATTCACATCCAATCAAGTCAAACATGTGTTGAAAGCAGCCCAGGGGTTATCTGAGCTGGCAGATGGGCATGTTTGGGGCCTTCGGTCGAGCTACGAGGGTGATGATAAACCGCCCAGGAGAGCCGCCGAGAAGCCAGGCTCTGACTCCTCATGTTGACGTGAGGCATGCCACGGGGGTTTTGCCTTCTGAAGGACGGCCACTCGGCTCACAATTCCGCTTCAGTTATCTGAGGTGAAGGAGAGTATAACACACACACACAAACACACATGCATGCACGCACACACACACCAATACACATGCATTAAACAGTGATTAATTGTTAAGAGTTATTCTTATTTCAGCAGAAATATATTCGATCTGATTTGATCCAGCAAGTGAAGAAAAAAAAAAAACCCAGACCCCTAATTCTAATTTGTGAACCACTTCTTGTTGCTAACCTTTTTTCCCTCTCCTCTAGTTAAGCATTTATACCGACAAATAAAACTCATTCGTGCATTTGTCATGAAAACGTAATGCTACACCAGTCGTGTATGTATATATATATATATATGTATATATATATATATATATATGTGTGTGTGTGTGTGTGTGTGTATATATGCCAGCACACATATGCAGCGACCTCATGAACTCCATGATATGGAAAAACAAACGGAGCCTGGGCATTTCTGGAGGAAAGCATCAGTTTTCTGTTATAAGAGGTGAAATGGGAGGGTAGTGTAACATATGTGCGGCACAGCACTCGACTGCCTTTCGGGCCCCGTAGCCCTAGCCTCTTCAGCAGCCAGAGAGAGGGGAGGGGAGAGAGGATGCAGGCGTCAAAATGAATTTTCAGGCTCCAGTTGGCCGTGGTGCAGGATTTGCCACCAGCAGCTAGTGATAACAGCTCTCACAATCTTATTCACCTTCCACCTTAAACTTATCACCGCCGTGCCAAACCCTGGCCTCCCTGCTAGCAATTTCCTGCCTCGACAGCTCTCCTCTCACTCACTGGATGAGATTAGAGTCTAGAACCCCCCTCCCCTCCTCCTCCCAACCCACACCCTCCCCCTGCCCCTCCCCACACCCAATCCCAACCTACCCCTCACCCCACTTCCAGCAATCAGAAGAAATAATCCAGTTTTTGGCGGTTGTGCCGTTGTTTTCTCTTACTTTTGAGTCTCTTTGATTCAAAGCGTCGTTCTGTTTTGATTTAATTTGGTGACTCTAAGGGCGAACGGCATACGCCCCCTCCCTATCCTTTTTTTTGTTTTTGTTTTTGTTGTTGTTTTTTTGAAGGCTTGGGCTTGTTTGGCACGCTAACCTTTTCAACAAAATGCGCTCACCCTGCACAGGCAATTACAGAGAAACGGAAAAGGGCTAAGCCCAGCTTTGCTGTAAAGGTTAACACACTGTGCAATAGAGCAAATGAAACACACACAAAGCGTTCCCGTTGTCATCCGCGGGAGATCCCAAATAATGAGAACTGAGCAAAAGGAACAGCTAAATAAATAAATAAATGAAGAGCTACATATGTCTGGAAATGATAATCTCGTGTTGATTGGTGGGAGTTTACAGCGGGGGCTGGGTACGTTAAAAAACACCACCTGGAGAAACTCCACTCATCCGCTGTTACTGGCGAGGTTTAATGATTCGTTTGAAATTGCTCTTTCTCGTTTAATCATTTCGCGTGTCGTCAGCGTGGGTTCCCTCTGGCTCCATTTGATACAGTTGCTCTAATTAAGAACCTAGCGTTTCCACAGCGGTCAGCAATTAGTGCAGCAACACGAGGCTATTCGTTTGGAAGGAGAACTACCTGCAATCACAACAGTTATGACTGTTATAGATCAGACACAGCTTATTCTCCACCTCTGACAGCCTCCTGACACCCCACACATTCTTAATAGTCATCTGTTGTGTCTGCATGTATTTTTGAAGAGTTTTTAATGGACCATATATCATGCATGAACAACCAAGATGGATAAGTTTCTAATATGAATACACACAACAAAACTCTGCCGCATAAATACAGCAGAGCTCATGGAGAAGTAAAAATGATGATGTTCTTAGCTGAAATGTTACTGATTCCATTCAGATCCATAGCTAACGATTAGCAACCAGGGTGCTTCTACAAGATTACATTTTACACATAGTGTTGGAAAGGGTAAACGATAGTGATATTTTTGAGATGAGAGCAATGTGATTACATGACTTAATTATTAATAGTGAAGTTAAGTTTACTTCATGTAGTTACCTTCTGTTACACTACTGGCCCATGACTAACCTGACATAATACCTACACAGTGGTTAATGTGTTGATATATTTATTGTGTAATTAACATGCTCATTGGGCTGCTATTTAGTGTGTGTGTGTGTGTATAGCCTATCTGTGATTTAAAGAATACATATGCAGCTTGGATGAGAATCTCAACATGTGTTTGACAACCAGGTTTGGTTCTAGATAGGCCAGGAACGTGCTAACCGGCTAATCATGTGTGGCTGTTCCTCTGTCCGCTGGTTACAGAAGCATGTTAGCAAGCTAGCTAATTAGCATGCTGTTGTAGTGGCTGAGAATAGCTGTGAATAGTTGTGTGTCCCTTCCATGTTTAGATTTGTGTTATATTCAGTTTTACACTGAACACGTAAAGAGTGACAGTACATAAGCTAAACAAAGTCACAAAGCCGAGAGACAAGGTTTGTAGGAGTTCAGATGTCTCTCAGACAAATAAATTATAATCTGAAAAATGTCCTCCTTTGTATCACGCCCAAACAGAGGACAAAAGAACTTCCCCATAATGGGTTGGCTACTTCATGTTAAGCATATTAGTTTCTGTTCTTATTTTAGTTGTATGGTCTCTAGTCTAATTTCAGTCACTAAAAGCTAAAGGAGCTTTAAGGTGTAACTCCATAAACATTTCAAGTGACATTTTTTCACATGATGTTTGTTTTATTAAAAATGATTTGAAATCGTTAGGTTTTATCAGTCATTCTGGTATGGAACCCGCTATGCAGTCTATGCATTCTCTCCTCAGGCCTGGGCTCCCTGGTCTCCATCTGTACTTACCGTTTTTTCCTACTGATGAATGAACCAATTCAGGTTAATCAAGAAATCTATTTAATATGCAAGCTTGTACCACATTCTGTATGCTAGATTTGACTAACTACATTACTAATGGATAACTAATGTTAGCGAATGGAAGACTGGCTTATGTTTTCAGAGTGAAGCTCTGAGGGTGACTTGCTTGCTTGCTGACGTTCTGTGGCAGGAACTTGTCCAGGGCGCTGTCTTTGGGCGCCAGGTCTGATTAGCCACACTATTATTATTATTATTTATTTATTAATGTATTTTTCACTCTGATTCGCAGGGACCACAAGGTAAAAAAAAGTATCGTTTTCATTTTCAGCCTGACTGTATGTGAGGTTGGCCCCTATGTCTTATCTCCCAAAGCACTCTTCTAGCTGGGATGACGCTACTAACATCAGGTAGTCGACTCGTCTGGCTTTTAAATGCGGCGTTCACACAGACAGTCAGAAGAATGCTATGACACTGTATAGATTCTGTAAGATGAAAGCACTTACTGAATGGGTATATGGCAAGTTGCTGCTGACATCCCATCATTGACGAAAAAAGCGTCGCAGTTTTGTTTTGTATTGAGTTTTTGATCTCATTATCGTCATGGATACAAAGTGAATGAATACTGCGAGTCCTATTTACGTTATTACGGAAATTAACGCCGCAGAACCTAAATATCTGACACATTTCCTGTCGTACCCAGAAATCTGTAGTGAACATCTAAACCCTTGGCTTCAATAACGAAAAGAGCTGGCCGCACCAGCCATAAATCAGAAACGGATATTATTTTGATGGCATTTATGAAATTTGATTACTAGCATATCAAATAGAGTGGCTTTTCTGCTGATGTTCTGCTGTGTAGTGTTTTCTGGTTACTATATTACAGTAAGGGGCCGCTCTGAACCTGTTTGTGTCGGTGAAGTCTGAATGGGTTGTGGAGAGATGAGATTTCTCCGGTGACAGACTGAGGAGGGTTATAAAATGGTGCCTGAGAGGTGGGAGGAAACAGTCTCTTTACGCACGTTTTTCTTCTATGATAAGGCCCATAACTTAAAGTAACTTTTTAACCTGAATTAACTTTCATTATTGTAAGGGGAAGAAACTCAAATGGAAACCTAAATGGTTAGTTCACAGTTCATGAAGTTTTATGAATTCATGCGATTATGAGTTCATTTCACTGAATTAAATTGTGACACAGGGGATGTTTCAGTACTGTGACCCCCGTTAACGCATCAGTGACGTTTTGAAACCCTGTCAGATTAAAGACCCTTTTACCTGTCTGTAACTGAAGAGTGGTTGGGTTGTGCCGAAGTTTTGTCGAGTGTTTTTCTTCAGAATATTCCATTTTATTACTACCTTTCCATGGGCCTTGGGGTTTGTTCACTTTCTTTGAGATCAAATGTATTTGATGTGTGTTACGTGTATTACTATGTTTGCTTTTTTTTTTTTTTGCAGTGAATATTTTATGCCATCAAAATTCTGTGCAGGTTACACATACATATTAAATTCCATGACAGCTGATTAAAAAAAACAAAACAACAAAAAACAAACAAACAAAAAAACCCCAACAACAACAAAAAAGAAAAAAAAGGAAGAAATCGGACGTTCGGGAATATTTATCCTCGTAGATCCGAGTTCTGCCGAGGCTACACGGTCCTAACATTATTGTCAGTGAGCTGCTTTTTCAAGGAAGCGAGAATTAGTTGCACATAAGCGGCACAGGGTTAAAGCAGCGTGTAGAGAACAGAGAGTGTTAGCTTTGCAGCAGAAACACTGGTCTGTTTGCTCTGGCCGGAGGAAACCAGGGGAAACTGGGTGGGGGCCAGCGGTGTGGAGAGTGTGTCAACGTGTGTGTGTGTGTGTCTGTCTACACTCGAATGATCAGGGGCTGGTCAGATATGGACCAAGTCACTAGAGCTTTCTCGGCACCTCAGAGTCACGTCTCTGTCTCCTGTAACAGTTTAAACAGCTTCCAGCCATATTGATTTTACACTCTCCCTCTCCCCCCCCTTTCATGTCGTGAAAGACTAAATTGGTGCCTTATTGAGGAAATATGTCTGGAGAAAGAAAAAAAAAAAACCCTTTAAAAAACTAAAAACCTCTCTGTACTATTGAGCTATGGTGTCACCAACAGGCTGAATCAGCGACGTCGTGCGATTCAATCATTTAACATGTTCAGTTCTATTTAAGAACTTCTCCGGTCTGTTGTCGGGCACAGTCTTCGCGACCGTCTTAGTGAAACAGAGAGGAATAATATGCAACTTAGTCTTGACACAGAGCCAAGAAGCTGAAGCCGACCGTTGGAGCTCCGTGTCTCCGGAGCAGATCCGAGACATCAGAGAGAGTCACCATTACTGTTAGAGCGCCCTTTTAAATCTCACGTATTAGCGTTCTCCACCGTGTCTGAAGATGGATAAGTGAAAAAGAAAAGAAAAGAAAAATGAATGAGGTGAAATGAGGTAGGGGGCAGAGCTGATTGCTACATACCTGTCTATCTCGCTGACAGTCCAAGAGAGAGGACGAGCACGCTGTCGGTCCGTGCATTCCGCACGCCATCACTCCTTCACCCAAAAAATCAACGATAGCATCCTCTCTCCTTTTTTTTCCCTTTTTCGCTACTCACAAAAAAAACGCACTCCCGTCACTTTACTGTTTTATCTCTCTCTCTTGGCACTGAACCTCAGTCCATCTGTCACAGGCTGTCCGTGGAAATAATTTCCCCTCTTTTGCCTCGCCGTAGAGATGCCTGTCCGCCCCCCCTTTTTTTCTTTCTCTCCCCTGTTTTATTTTTCTGCTTGTGCGTTTGAGCTCTCTTCTTGGTTTCTCTTTCCCTTTCTCCTTTCACCGAAATATCTCCAAGTCTGACAGGATTTGCTGGCAGAATAGCGGGGGGAAAAAGAGAGAGAGAGAGTGGAGAAGAAAAAGAGGAGGGATAAATCCCAAACTTCAAGGTCTGATTTCCTGTACCTCCTCCATTGCACGCATCTGTAGTCAATCAGAGGAAGGCTTTGTTAGGAGATCGCTCGCAGAGGAGGTGGTGCCAGCAGCAGCAGCAACAGCAGGAGTGGGAACGTTAGAGGAGCAGGTTTTGTTGTGACGGCTAGCCCTTCCCGCTACGAGGGAAAAAAAAAAAAAAAAAAGCTAACGACCTGAAACCCCTCTGAACGCCCGTGCGGCGGCAGCGGCTGCCGAGTGATTTCAGCAGAGGAGAAAAAACCGGCAAGTCTTTCTCTTTCTCTGCCGTCTCCCGTGACGGATGGAGGGAGAAAGCCGCGGTTGAAGTGCGCTCTCCTCTCTCTCTCTAACGGACAACGGCTACTCTGACTGACAGAGCTCTGCGACGTCACTGCCTACTTAGCAGGGGTCCCCACGTGACCTATTTAAATTCCCACCCACCCCCCATCCCCTCTTCTCAGGCGAGGGGAAGGATTTAACTCACTCTGTGCACAAAACACAGACAGAGAAAAAGAGATATGAAAGGGTTTTTTGACATTGCAGATTACACCTAGTAGGGAAACAGCAATGTGTTCTCTGTAAAGCTTATGACTAAATGGTGATTTTGTTCATGTAATTTCCCCATGCCTAATTTTGCAACCTATCATAAAGCTTATCCTCTTATAATGAAGATATGTTCCTATTAAGCGTCAGGAATCAGGCCAGTGAAAGTGATATTTTCAAGTTCTGTTTATAGCTGACAATTGAACTGAGGAAAGAAATTGTATGCTTTGCTCTAGTCGAACATTACAAAGGTCCTTGTGTGTCCTATTTCTGTTGTGTAACCTCTTCTTCTATTAAACATTTGTTCTCTCTAACATTCTCACTCATTTTACAAACACAGTAGGTCTACCAGCCATCCCAAAGTGAAACAAGACCTGAAGCTCCATCCCTGTGGGAGGTTATAAGCACTTTGGCAACACAGCTCATGATAACAACCACACCTGAAATTTGAGAAAATGAGAGGGAGAGAGAAAAAAAATCCTAAACAAATGAATAAATTTCCAAGCAGGGAGAAACAGAGTTGCCTCATACAGAGTCAGCTGAACTTTACAGGCTCGTTGTAAATACTGTAAAGTATCATTATGAGTCAAAGAGCAGGAGACTGAATAATTAATGGAAGCCTTGCAGTTGACAGAAATACTTTTGGGGGCTATTAGCTGAGGTACCTGGCCTCCAAGACCACATTTGTCAGAGGAGAAGAGCATACAGGAGGTGATGGATTTCCTCTGGCTGTCTGGGCACAGTCAGCCTCTACTCATTAATATCAGGCGACACCTATTAAAGACCTCAGCTTCCCCAACATCTGGCTCTGCTTGTCTGTGAAGACTCATCAGAATATCAATTATTACAGGACTGAGAACAAGCTCAAATACACACCCATACACAGTCGCGCCTACACACACACACACACACACACACACACACACACACACATGCACGCAAATGCATTCACACACACAGACACACACATGCATACAAATGCATTTGCACACACACACACACACACACATGCACACGCAAACAACTTTGAGGAAAAACGACTCAATTTCTATTTGTAGGAAAGTGAATTTTTGGAAAGTTGGTTTTAGTTCGATAGGACGGATTATTCTTGCTTACCAAATCAGCCCAGCGGATTGGCTGAAATTCTTCTCTCTCGTGCACCAGCGGGAGAGAAAGCCAAAGTCAGCTTAAAAACAGCATTAGTATGATTTTAACAAACAGGTGCTGGCACATGTTTTGAGAAATCTGGAGGTAGGAAAATCACCTGGGTAAAAAAAACCAAACAAACAAAAAAAACCAAAACCCACAGGTCTGGTACTGGGTAAAATATTTATTTAAATGTGTTTGAATCATGCCGAGTCATGTTTGACTTCTGTTGAAAGAGATAAGTTTATCAGTGCTGTAGCATGCTGGACTCACATGGCAGAAAGTGGCAATAAACTGAAAACAGACTAAAAAACCCTGAAATTGAAAACTGTTGCCAGCCATTGAAATAATGTTCACACTCTCAGACTATGCTAATGTTTCAAAGACTCAGTTGAGGACACAGTGCTATTTTCCTGAATGACTGCTAATCGCTAATTGAAAGTTTGAACTGAATAATAGACCGCACGTTAGTGGACATTGGAATTATTGGAAGAATAAGGCTAATGCTAGGGTCATACTGAAAGGAGGTGTGTAAGTTTTAGCCATTAGTTATAGTAATAACTATAATAAGAATAGTTAGCAGAGGAAGTAGAAGGCAAGTTATTTATATTTATTTATATATCTATATGTATGTACGTATCTATCTATCTATCTATCTATCTATCTATCTATCTATCTATCTATCAGGGTTTCCATTGGCTGGTAACTATTTCGTTAGCTGTTACACTATAGGCTACATTTGATGCCATGTAGGCCTAGCCTTTTTTTTTAAACAGGCTAAAGATGTTACAGGTTACAGATGTTTTGTAATTGCCTACATTTTAGCGGCTAATTTTTAGCGGTTTTGCACAATCATTAGGCTGCTGTTCGTTTTCCGTAATCGTCACTGTTCATTAAATACTCAAACTGATTTGAGGTTGTTGTCATTCTTTCGTCAGCCTTGGTGTAAGCTTCATTACAGTTGTACCCACATATGTTTTCCACATAGAAATTCATGCCATTTCCCAATGTAATTTGGCCAAGCTACTATATAGGAACTGAAAGCAGGGCCTGGTCTAGGATTGAGCCTTGAGGGATGCCACATAAGCAAGTTTTATTGTTGGTAATATGAAGTCACCAATAATCACTGAAAAACATTCATCTGACAGATAAGAGCTGCATCAGCAAAGGGACAGTGTTATTTACTCACACTCCCACTCTGAGGCTTTCAGCAGGAATAGTCATCAATCCCGCCCGAGACTCCACCGAGATCAAAACGAGGCGGAAGACGGAACGTTCTTGTACATCAGCTGTTAGACATGCCATTTATAATTTTTAAGGAAAGCTGCTTCGGTACTTGCACACTGCTTGTAATCCAAACTGAAATTTTCTCAAAAAGCGAAATTTGTCATTTAAAAGTACTCAGCTGTTTGGAGATGAGACTTTTGGATAACACAGGAGTTTTTTAAAAAATAGCCCTCTGAATGCAGTAATCTGAACTGGGTTTTATTTTATTTTATCTTATTTTTTTTTTGTGAAGAGGCCAGTAAATGGTGTTTAAAAACAGAAGGAAAATCGGAGTGGGACTAAGAATTAGGGTAGAGACTTGGTTCTGGCAATGTCAAGGGGGCAAGCTAAAAACTTTAATTTGTGAAATGAATTCAGTACGACCCCACAAGAGACTGCAGCTCAGATCATTCAGGAAACGGTCATTTGTGTGAGAAGAAAAAGGCTGATTTTGAGTTTGAGTTTAATTTGCTGAATTCTCTTTAAGAGAGACAAATATTAATACTAAACCTAGAGGGATGGGTTTACAACGTAACTGACACTAAACATTACTACAGTATTTAAATATTCAATCAGAAAAATACTACACTCCAACATCTCTCACTGCATTGGTAAACATAAGCATAGTATCTTTTATGCCAGCAGGCCATCGTAGTGAAACTCTTCCTAAGGAATAAAAAAAAACAACAGCAACAACCACAACAACAAAAATGGCACTTTTTGAGGCATTTCAGTATGATGAGTGGGGTTACTATGTCAAGAGCTTCCTGGAAAAAAAAAAAAATTTTATTCATTCACAAATAAATTTCCTTGCATAACGCCGTTAAATCTTATTGGACGCAATAAAAGCATAAAAGGCACTTGTCACATGGGAGTTCAAAACACACCAGTGGACATCGGCGGGAACCAGACCTTTAAACATCAGAAATAATGCCCGAACCCATGGATACTTGTTATCTCTGATTTCTAGCTTGCAGGTAAAACCACAGGCCATTTCTAGCTTGCAGGTAAAACCACAGGACAGCTCCAGATCAAGTATTGGACCTCTCACATCAAGTCTGGGAGTTGTACTGAAGAAGCCTGTGACTTCAGAAAATTCCAGAGAACCAAACATATTCTCAGAGAACCAAACAAGACAATGAACATCTCCTCTCGTTTAGGTAGGAGAATCCAGAAGTAAATTCTGTGTTCCATGTTGGTATTTGATGAATAAGTGAAGAGAACAGGCTTCAAACATACATAAAAAGACTGGAAATTATCCATAGGAGCAGGGTTATGTTTAGAGTTGCTTTGATAGCTGCTACTCCACCACCAAGACCCAAATGCCTGAAGCGATGTCTCTACTGGAATATTGAGGAATTAGCTTTGTTTAAAGGCACAGTGGCTGAAGGCATCTGAACACAACCAAGTCTCTAGAGTCATAAGGAATTCCAAGCTATTAAAGAAAATTAATTCATTACAAAAAAAACAACAACAACAACAAAAAAAAGCCAAGTGTGGCTGAGTCAACTTATGAGAATTTTTATTGTTTTGAAGTGTTTTGAAGCCAGAGGTAAATGCTATGACAACTATTAAAACCTGGGGTACAAGAGGGAGGAAAGGGCGTGGCCGGGAATTGTAGTGAGGGAGCAAACAGAGCTATGGGTAAAGTCAGCTTCTCCTATCACGAGGTTTTTATCAGTCCAGGTTTAAGACATGGAGCTGGCTATTTGCATAACATTATGCTAACTCGGCAGGTCGGCAGGAGTCAGGCCTCCTTCAGAGCAAAATGAAAATATTCACAAAAGGGATTTGTTTTTCTGACCACCTCCCCATCTTAGCAGCCACTCATCCAGGGAGACATGTCAGTTGAAGACCTTCTGTAGCAAGGTTAGGGGCTCGATAGCACAACAACAACATCATCATCATCCGACACCATCTGTCTCACAAGGGTTCCAGAGTATTTTTTTCAGCACCTCAGACCGACAGAGACAAACATCATTTGTATCCCCGTGAACAATAGCTTTCTTCACCTGAGGATGCTCCAGGGACGCACTGAACAGATGTTCTCCGACGGTTAACTTTGACAAGTCGGGGGAAAAAAAGAGTCGGCGACTAGAAGAATGTCAACGGGAAGGTTTTCGTCTGCCGATGGTGATTGTGACAGTGTGGGGTAGGTGTTTGTGTGGGTGAATATTTTGGGGTGGGGGTGGGGGGATGGGGTCCTGAAAGATCCCATTTTATCCATGGTGCTATTGGGCATCTTGAAAGGTGCCATACAGGGTGCAGGGGTTTTGCCACACAGAGAGTAGGTGCACAAGAATGAAAAGAATCGGGTGGGGGGGGGGGGGGGGGTTGTAGGATTAAAGAAACAGTACACAGTTAGGGAGGAGCAGTATGTGGGGGGGGGGGGGGGGGGGGGGCACTTAGGTGGTTTGACATCCTCTCATCTAGGGATCACAAAAGCATATCGAGGAAGTAAACAACAGCACTCACACACAAGCAACCAACTGTAATTAAGTGCCAGGGCTCTCTCTCTCTCTCTCTCTCTCCCTCTCTCTCTCTCTCTCTCTCGCACACAACAGTCAGGTGAGTACTCCTTCCTCTCCCTTTAGACTTAGAGTGCATAGTAATTATCCCCTGTCTTCTCCTTCACAGGCCAGGAATTGGCTTGGGAGATAGTGTGGCATTAGCTCAGAGGAAAGATTCTAGCAGCAAGGCATACCTTAGGCTCGGTTAGCTTTCGTAGCTAACTCCTACCACCTCTTTTTAGGGTAAGGTTGGTGGAGTCTTGATTGCTAACCGGCAGTTTGTAATTAAACGATTAATCTCACCGGTGGGCTACCTATTACTGTCCAATAGAAAATGGAAAGTCATGGGAGTTGACTAGAGGAAACTGTTTTCCTTTATAGATAAAGAAATGCTGTTTGCCTAAACTATGGCATGCTATCCACAAACGTAATGACTGTTGCAGAAATGACATTTTAGCGTTAGCATTAAATATACACATCATACACAATATTAAACGAAACTGGTCCAGTTGTTTTTACATTCGTATGAAACATGAGCTGTTTGGTAATGACACCCAATAAACATACTCTCAATTTAACTCATACTTACCTTGATTTTTCCTCTTTTTATTACCCCCTGTGCAGGTCAGTCTTTTCTGCAGGCATGTGTTCCTCTGGTCAGTGGCTGTTGCTATGGTTACCAAGTACACAAACCCCAAAACTATGATCCCAGAATTCTGTTTTGTACAGTGTGGTGGAAATGACAGTGTACCCGAGGGACAGGGGTTCTTTTTATGAAAAATACAAGACAATGTAAAGTAATATTACAATACATAATATACTAAATTAAAATAGGCATTAATGTCTTATTTGTATTTGAACTGAACATTATTTCAATATTAAATTCAAAATAAAGCAGGGCTGGAGGTCTGGCTTAGGGACTAAGGCAATATAGTAAAAACCCTACTGTACATAAAAGGCCTCTTATTATATAATAAAACTGACGACTCAGCTATTATTTATTTATTTTTTTATCAGTTCCTCTTGGTGTGAAGTACATGTGACAAAAATAAAAAAAAGCAGAAATGTTTCCTCTATTTTTCTTATTTCTTCCAGGGACACAAAAAGTACCGCGGTTGAAGAATCACCCTTGAGCGAGCTTTGTTGACTTGAGACTTAGGGAAAGAGGCTGTGTTTTCATTACACTGCTTTATGGACAACTCCTAGCATTCACACATGCACAGCTGAGATTCAAAGCCAATAGATGTGCCTCAACATGCATTGTATTGTGGGAGGAAAAAAAGAAAATGTGATGTCGCCTCAGTGGACTGAGAGTTAGACAGGTGATTAATGGAGAAGCTGTCTGCACTGTTCAGACAGGTCCAGGTTCAACAGCTGGTGTGTGCGTGGGTGCAGCATTTGATGTGTTCTATCCATTAACCACAGGCTACAGTGCCACAGAAAAATGACAACCAACAACACAGAAAACAAGTCCACGCAAACACCGTGTTCCAAGCCGTGTCACATGACATAAATAGCGATACAGGAGACTATTAATATAATGGGGGAAAAAAAAAAATCAATCCTCGTTGTTTTTCTCTCGCTAATTTGATCCAACGTACCCTTGTCCATCGCAACGCCAACTCCGCACCGCAGCCAGGGGCACCGGACTGACCAGGCGGACCTGACTGACCAGGGCCCTGTCTGGATGGAGGGCCCTCCAAAAGCCTCTGAAATAAATTGATTTTGGTCTCTAATTTTGCTCATTTTGATACTTTCTATCGTTATACAAAAAAAAAAAATATATATATATATAAATATATATATAAATATAAATATATATCTTCTGTTATAAGTTCTGCTTTTCTGCCTGTTGTTTCCTTTATCTGTTTATCTGCCTGCTTCCTGCCATGAGACAAGGTGAGCTCAGTAAAGTAGCTAACACGTGTTCCAGCTTCCAAGCAACCATTTGCCCGGCAGTTTCAGTGAAAATGACAGTAAATACATTTAAATTAAATTAGATGTTAGAGTGTAACACACAGATGAAAAGCTAATATAAATTTGTCTATTCATGCTTGTAGGGGGAGTCTGTTAGCGTAACGGAGAGAGACAGGGAAAGAGCATCTCAGACAGAGAGTGACTCCACAGAGAGTGACTCTACAGAGAGTGAAGGAAATGACAGAGGGGAGGTCAGCAGTGAGAGTTGCTCTAATGAGGAAAAGACAAAGCAGGCAGAGAACCTAAGAGACCAGAATATAGAGGATTATTTGACAGAGGATCCAGGACCATGGCCAGAGAATCTCTCGCGGGGGGGGATATTCATTTGTTTGCAAACTAGCAAGTAGAACTGCAGAAAGAACAAGTCTATCAAAAACTGACCTGAGAGACAGTGAAAACAAACGATTTTCACGTTATCTTCAACATGCGCAATCAACTAATGGACGTGAGCAGACAGGAAGAGACTGGCTAATTTATAGTAAGAGGACTAAAGTTCTGTTTTACATCCCGTGGCTTCTGTTTTCCCATGAGCAGACCGAACCATCTTTAAGTGCACTGAATAGCAAGAATGTACTGAAGTTAGGAAATATCAACCTGGCACAAAAAATGTACAGAAAATCGCGAGAGCACGAGAGAAGCAACTCACATAAGCAGTGCCTCTGGGAGTGGAAACGTCTCCCGTTCCCTTTATTTGCAACAACAAGTGTTGACAGTCACATCCAAAAAAAAAAAAAAAAACCCAGCTGCCGACAGAGGTAGAGAGAACTAAAGTGCTTTCAGAGAGGCTATTGGTTGTGACCCCTCAGCTGGCTTCCAGAGATCTTGCATTCAGAGGCAAAAGCTCAAACTGAGATGATGTATATATATATATAATGGGAACATTCTTTTTTTTTTTTTTTTTGACACACTTGAGTTGTTGTCACGCCATGATCCTCTTTTGAATCAACACGGAGACAGAAAAAAAGGGGTCACATTTAGTGCATTATCTCAGTGCCAAAACGCAAAATGAGTTCATCGAGCTTTGTGTCAAAAAGAGTACTCAACAACATTCTGGCAGAGAGAGAGAGAGAGGATTCAATTTATTGCTCTGTGATATGTGACTCAGCAGCAGACATAGATAACACAGAACAGAACGGAATGTGCTTATGGTCAGATATGTGCATCAAAACAAAGACAAAGTGGTTTGTGGGAGGTAACAGAGAGGTTTACTAAGAGGTTTATTGACTTTCACAAGAAGACAGGCCAAGGCATCTCTGAAATGATTGAAGCAGCATTGGAAAACAATGGCATACCATTACAGGACTGTAGAGGACAGGGCTATGATAACGGTGCCAGTACGTCAGGGAGGGTGAGAGGAGTTCAAGCTCAGATTGCACTCGCAACATATTCACCCCTGTGGTTCTCACACCCTCAATCTGGTTGGTGTTCACGCAGCAAAAGTCATCTCCTCAGGCCTCGACATTGTTTGGCTGTGTTAATCGGCTGTAGAGTGTCCTCAGTGCACGTCCAGGGCGATGGTCAGTCTCGAAAAAGGAAAAAACAGGATGCCCTTTGCAACGTCTCTCAGATACTCGATGGAGGAGGAGTTCCCGCGTTCGTGTGGTGTTCGTGTTGTGGCGACCCACTCGTCCTCAGTCGTTGAAGCCGTAGAATCTGTCCTAACAACATGCAATCCAACACGCGAAACCCCGGTCTGAGGCAAATGGACTCGAGAAATATTCCGAGATTTTTGATTCCCTTGTCCCGCTCATAATGCGGGAAAAGATACTACAGTGCATAGATAATCGAAACGTTCTCCTTAGGAGAGGAAATATTTCTCTGGATATTGGGCCGGTAAACATTAAGGCACTGCAAGATGAAATGCAGGACATCCACAATGAATGGGAACTCCTTGTTGGCTAAGGCCTCCCTAGTAGCTCAAGCTATGGACATCCCAGCTCAGTTTCACAACAGAGACGAAGGGAAACGGAGAGGGAAGTCCATGCACGACGAGAGGTCACAAGTCGATACAAGTGAAGAGAGTGCAGAAGAAGAATTCAAACGCAATGTAGTTTTGCTTGCTCTGTTGGTGAACTGAGCATAAGGTTCAAGGCTACGGCGGAAATTCTGCGAAATGTTCGCACCCATTCTAAAGCCGGCTGATGTGGATGAAGCGCAAATTAAAATAACCGGGCAGGCACTGGCAAGAAAATATAACATGGATTTAACGTCAGAGTTTCAAAATGAAATCTTGCACCTGAGGTCTATATATTGTGCAACATTTCCACCTGGTCCTCCTTCACTTGAACTTCTCAGTGCCATCTACAGCATGGAGCTAGAGCGTATGTTTGGAGAGGTGTGCACTGACTTGAGAATTTTTTTGTACATTACCTCTAACAGTTCCTGGAGGTGAACGGGCTTTTAGCAAATTGAGACTTGTGAAAAACACCTTAAGATCAACTATGTCCCAGGAAAGACTGGGCAGCCTCGAACTCCTCTCAACTGAAAGCCAGTTTGCAAAAAAGCTGGACTTCAACAATCTTATACATGACTTTGCGAACAAGAAGACCCGACAGTGGGCTTTAACTTGAGGAACAAATACCTAATAAATGCAGACAGCATGAACTGTCTGAGCAGATAGCAAAATCTGAACAGACAGCAAGTGTAAAATCCTCATTTAACCACCGTATGACCGATGAAGCATGTTTACCTCGTTGATTATTAGCTGTTTATATTATACTTTGATTTAGTTTTTTGTTTTTCTCTTTTGAATTCCTCTCTAGTTACACTGTTTCGAACAGAGACCAAGTTCAAGTCTAATCCTCACTGAATTACAGCAAGAATATGATACAAAGCACACTTACCTTATTGACTGCCCATTGTTTAAGCCTTAAAGGCGTACTGACCAACCTAATCATTAAATATATGAATATATTAACTAATAATTAAATATTACATAATAAACACATTACATATTTTTCCTGTGCCTTTATTTTTTGGGGGGAGAGGGAATGAGGAGGCACACTACTGTGTTCAGGGCCCAAACATTCGTGCCACGCCCCTTACCACAGCCCACAAGTTCCAATATCAGTAGTCGTTTGTTTCCAGAGTTTCACAAACTAAACGTATTCAGGTGTAGTAACTCAAAAAAAGCTTTGTTGAGTTGCTTTGTGTTTGTATGGTACAAGTGCTATCTGAAAATCACATTAGCAAAATGCTAGTTAGAACAAAGCACAAAACACTGCAGTGAACGGAGAGCTAGTCAGGCGGCAATACTTAACAAGCGCTACATTAAATGCTACATTAAATTAAAATCAACCGTATAAACAATCAAACTGCAAGTGCTCAACTATACAACGCCTACGTGCTTCTCTCTGAGCCGTAGGTTTTAATAGTCGACCGTTTAAAAGCCACACATTGCATGTGCTCACCTGAAAAACAATCTGCTCTAGCCTAATTCATTCGTTAACGTTATCGACTTTTTCAGTCATAATCTCAGAGTACATTGCCGCAACGAACAACAGTATCGAAAACCTATTGTGTAACTTCTATTACTATGAAGTGACGATATTTCATGTACATCGCCAGTCTGTGATACTGGAGAAAATAATGAGATGGAATAGCTGTTACTTGCACTAGCCATCTCCATCATCCGAGTGATGATCGATCACATAGTTCCAGAGTGGAGTACCGGCATGAGGCGAACCGGGAATGAGTAAATCTTCGAGGGCTAAAATAACACATTGGAAATGATTGCCAGCACCCTGCGGTATTTCTTTTAAATAGTCTGAGACCAAGAGGAAATGACAATGTCAAAAGGACGTCTTGGGCGAAGTACACCTTGACTTCTGTAGTTCTTTTCATGAAAATCCCTTACAACATTCATACACCAGTTCCCAAAGAGCCTGGTCAAGTTAACAGTCACCCACCACTGCTAATTTTTTTTTTTTTTTTTAACCATATCTAGGAAGGGTTAGTGTGTGTTCATTTCGAGCCACCGAACTCAACACCACAGGAAGAGAATGTTCTAGAACGTTGTGGCCAGGGCAAGTTTCTTGGCACGCATTTGATGTGACCACATTTGTTGCCTGCAATCATGTACTCTGACCTTTGCAAATGGACATAACATATTTTATAAGTATTTTTATTCAGCAGTATAGCTGGGTATGCTTAATAAGCCTTACAACATATCTTTCGTCCCTAAAAATGTCACAGTGTGGACACAACAAACAAACAAACAAACAAACAAACAAACAAACTGGTTGGCTTCAGTGGGAGAGGCGGTAGTGGAGTTTATCTGTGTTTGCTGTCGTTATATTTCGGTAAGCATTTCCATTCGAAATGAAAGTGAACTACAAAGGAAATGTCACTGTCTGCGGGGCATCTTTAATCAGGTCTCAGACTCTTTATTAAACCTCGAAATGTTTACTGATGCGACCACGTGTCGTGGAGAGCGGACGGTATCGCTCCTTATCGTTACGTTCACTCATTCCCCTCGTGTTGTTTTCAGTGTGTCTCCAACATCAGGAGAGCAGATAAAAGATGCTACGACTTTATTATGCAAATTGAAGCATATGCTGGAACAGAGAGCGTGTTGTGTCGCTTGTTTGTAAGTGGGTTTGATTTCGTAACAAGCCTAGAAAAGGGGATCAAGTCGCCAGATTCGCTGGCCGTAGGGGTTAGCACAGTCGCCGCTCCGTGCAATAGCTATCACCTGTAACACCGCAAAATAAACTCGGCCATCTATGAACAGCTGTTTCACATTCTCCGCGAGACTGAACAACGGCATAGCTTGAATGTAAAAACAGATCTTGACATAGGCAGTTCTTTTAAATGGAACCCCTGTGGGAATTCATTAATCAATTTCAAATAGCTTTGATGTTTCGTGGTCTTGCTTTGCTCTTCAGGAGTTCCCGGACTGAATTTTAAAGATACAAAAAGCAAATGATCTCCGTGTGTGTGTGTGAGTGTGTGTGTGTGCATGTGTGTGCGTGTGAGTGTGTGTGTGCGTGTGAGTATGTGTGTGAGTGTGAGTGTGTGCGTGTGTGCGTGTGTGTGCATGTGAGTGTGTGTGAGTGTGAGTGTGTGTGTGTGTGTAAGTGTGTGTGAGTGTGTGTCAGTGTGTGTGTGTGAGTGCCTGTGTGTGCATGTGTGTGTGTGTGTGTGTGTGTGTGTGTGTGCGTGCGTGTGTGTGCACGTGTGCGTGTGCGTGTGTGAGTGTGTGTGTGTGCATGTGTGTGTGTGTGAGTGTGTGTGTGTGTGTGTGTGTGTGTGTGCACGTGTGTGTGTGAATGTGTGTGTGTGACTGTGTGTGAGTGTGTGTGTATCTATGTATTTATAAATAATAAAAAGAGATAGAACGACAGTAGAAGAGCTTACTCTAGCCTTGATTGCACTTGTATTGGTCAATGTCTTGAATCTGGCCCAACTGAAATGCCTCCCACTCAGCTAGAGTACTTAGAGTGCATATCCGTCATTAAAGCCAGATTCACTGGGTCTGCGGAGGGTCAAAGAAAGGTTGGGGGTGGAGGAAGGTGCCCGTGAATCAGCTGAATGAACCTTGATTCGTTAAGAAACCACCAGATACTCCCATGAAATGAACGGTGGTTTTCTTAAGTAATGCAAAGGACAATCTAATCAATCGCGAATCAATCACTCCTTCAGTCTAATCACGCAAAAACCTCAAAATGCCTCCTCCTGGCTCACATGTGCCCTAAAGCCATCCATCATGTTGAAGTGGTAATAAGGCTAAATGATATTCGGCGGTAATGCTAAATATAATAATGCCTTTAAGATGCATGTCCTTTAAAGGCCTCATGTTTGCTGACGTGTCCTATACAAACGCATGGCGTGTATGAGCTGTGACATTTTGTTTTCAGTAAAGGCTGCAGCATAAACAAATACAAAAATGTATGTGTGTTTATAAGGTCCTACAGAAAGAAATAGAAAACTCACTGTGTGGTCACCACTCTCCAAATTCTTCGTTTGAAGGTTTCGGTTTTACACACGTTTGAAGGGTAGTTAAATTACCTTTAGAGATTCCTGTTAGAGCACTGGGACTTTGCTTTGATCAGATTCTGTCTGCCTCCTGGAAAAAAAAAAAAAAAAGACCAGGGATATAATGGTGCCTATTTGATTGTTTTCGTTCCGATGTCTGACTTGGGCAAAGAATGTGTTTGGCATGCTGATTTATTGGCTTCCTGTGGGAACAGACACACAAATCCTGTTTCACGCAGCCCTTCAACACTCCCTGCTGGGAATGCTTTGCATTTGAAATGTACAATTAGTTATTCCTGTTTGTTTCCAAATGAAACACTTCAGTAGTCTCACTCAGAACAAGAGGCCTTGGGCCAAACAGAAAACGGGTGGCATCCTTTTTTTTCCTCTGTTTTTTTTTTTTTTTTTTTTTCACCTCCTCAACCCCTTTCCACTCTCCTCCACAGCGGTGCACCTGGTCACCCAACGCGGACGCAGACGGTTTTCGTGTGTGTAAACCACGCGTGCGCCTGGTGCTCAAACACTTGAGCCTCGGTCAGAGCCGAGAGAGTCAGCGGCTGGACACGGGCAGTTTGTTTAATCGCCGGGACTTAGCTCTGGTTTGCGCTGTCTTGCCAGCTGTTGGCCAGCGCTCGTGCCCGCTGAAAAGCCGCTTGTCGTCGCGAGCTCCCAGTTTTGACCCCTGCTGTCACCCCGCGACGCGTAATCTACAGAGACATTAATATAGACAGAGCAGAACCTGCATCTGTCCTGTTTGTTGGCTGTTTGTTTTTTTGGGGGGGTTTTTTCCATCTAGCTAAGTGTTCTACTGGCAGATAGACAGTTTTTTTTAATTCTTTCCCGATGAGGAATTAAATCTAACTCGGCATGCAAAACAGGCTCAAAATGGAATAAACGTCATCCGCCCTGTACGTCTGCTTTCGCCGTTACCTTTGTGCTGCGCTGCAGTGAAATACACTAGGATTAAATTAAACAAATAAGGAAATAAATAAATAACATGCGACCGTGTTGTTCCGCAGCAACCAGAACAACTCGCTCCAGATTCTTCTTTGAAGAAAATGAATGGGAAGCACAATGTTTTTCGCATGCCTCATTTCTCGTCAACATTATCTTCATTGTTTGATAAATATGGGAAATTAGTCAAGTACTGACTCTACAAATCAGTCATCAGAAAGAAAAACATCAGACGTCGTGCTGAAGACGGGAGGTTTGTCTACACGGCTCTCTCCAGTCTCTGCTGCAGCGTCTTCACAGCAGTGATGATGAATGGCTAGTTTCAGCAAGGGCTGAGATATTTAGAACAGACACTAGACTGGGCCAAACTCTATGCGCACCTGCTGTGTTTGTGAGTGCTCACCATTGTAAGATCCTCACAAACTCTGGAATTGCTCGCTCTCTCTCTCTCTCTCTCTCTCTCTCTCTCTCTCTCTCTCTCCCTCTCTTTCTTTCTGTCTCTCCTTCTCTCTCTCTTTCTCTAGTGTAGTTATTCAGTAATTTTGCTAAAGCTTCTGCTCTTTCCCTTTGAATGACAAGGCACATAATGGTGTCTCTGTGTTATTGGAAACGTGATCTGAAATGGCTTTCGCCGTCCCGTGTGCGCGCGGTGAGAAATTCATATCTGTCGTTTTGCGGTGAGACTGATTCTGTTTCATTCAAACCCAGAGCCAGCAGGCTGATGCATATCTATCGACTTTTTTTGCAGAGACTGAAATCCTCATTACAGATGAGCAATGTCCCCACGCTGCTATCTGAAATATTACCAATCCACAACTGAATGAATCGCGAACATTAAACAAACTGTACATAAGAGGCAGGAAAAAAAAATCAATCAGAGTTTAGTATCTGATCGGGAAAAAAAGTCATATCTAACAAATTACTGCCCCTATCGCTAGCGTGAATCTTTTTATTTATTTATTTTTCTTAATTTGCACGGATCTCAGCGTCCTCTTCCTGCGGCCTTCGTATTCAGTCAGTCAAGGGCTGAGGTTATGTCGTTTCCGGAGCGTGTACACTTTACTGCCCTGAGACGGCAGTGTTTAGTCTGTCATATACGAGCGAACAAGGTTAAAGTCGAAGCCATAAATGTTGCTTAGCGCTCGGAGAGGTCTCCGCTTTTCGACTCCGCGGGCCGTAATGTCGCGGTTTTAGCGCTGGGTTTTATGGCTCTGTTTGTGCCCCATAATGTGTTCTCTCAGCTCAGAGAAACAAGGCAGAAATGAGTGTCTCTTCTACACAGTCACCCCTGGATAAGCAGGCGGCGGAGAGATTTATAATTGGTGGGGGCTTTCAAGGGAACATGCTTTGAAGCCGGCACGTACTTCACATTAATGAATTAAAGATGAAAAAAAAAGAAGGAGAAAAAAAAAAAAAACGCACATCTTTCCAAAGGCATATTCTGTAATTGGAACTCTTAGAAGCAGCGTGAGCTCACGGCTTTCCATCTCTTTTATTTTTATTCGAGGTCAGCTAAACTGACTCTAAGAGTGGTCTTATCCCAGTCAATATGCAGTGGCAGTAGAGTGTGATAAGCCCCAGACCCTATTACAGAAAAAAACAAAACAAAACAAAACAAAAAATCCTTGTATTGCAGGGGATATGTTTTCAGAGTTAAAAATCAACCACGTTGCTGTGTTGGTTAAGGTTAAGGGGTTAAGGCTAATCGACGGTTCTTTTTACCTTTTTATCGCAACGCTAACTCATAAACGCTTTATGAGAATCGAATCGACGCAATCAGACACGGACGCTGGCACCCGGAAAAAAAAACCCAAAAAACCGTCATTACAGATTGGTTTTCAAAGCTGTAACTGTCTGAGTTTGTGGGAGGATGATGAACAGAGCTTCCCGCAGCAGAAGTTCTAGTCTCCCATGGTTTCAAGGCGTGTTTGAAGCAAACTGCCAAACCTTAGGATATTTTACAAAAAAAAGAAAAGAAAGAAAAAAAAAAAACCCCAGCTCTGTCCTGATTTTATCATCAGAGGCAAAGCCAGCTCGGCTTCCTGTTTGAAGGGCTGCAGGTGGACCTGATGTATCCTGCCCTTGCTGTTTTCGGGGCCTTTGTGTCTTACAGAGAATGAGTCCATCAGTGAAAAAAGTGGAGAGGTGGGAATGAAAGCATAACTTCTGTATTCTGGTGATGTTTCGTACAGCAGAAAGGTACAAATTTACTGTCAATCAAGGATTACTAAACATCTGGTACATGAGTGGGAAATCTGACTTTGTTAGAATATTGACGGAAAATGTCAAATATCTAGATATCCATCCAGACAGATCGCAGGTTATAGATATAAATATACATAGAGGTGTGAGACATGATAAGACGTCTACACAAAATGTTCAAAAATTAGCTCTGTGGAAAGTTTAAGAGATTTGATGAGTCATAATGGTAATCATCAGCTCCGTACTATAAAAGAGGCTTCATTCACGTCGGTCACGGTATGAAAGGGCCACATTAAAGATATTCTGACAAAAGGAAAATTGGATCCTTCATTTTCTTTTTTTTTCTTGCACTAACAGCTGAGTAATTGCAAACGGCACTATACGAAATGTGAACCTGACAGCTCAATAGTCTCCGATGTGTCGTACGGGGAAAGAGCAGCTCATAAAGGTGATATTAGTCTAAAAGTAGAACAGGAATTGGCCAATGAGACGCTTAGCAAGTCTAGGATGCACGGTTTCTGGTGCACTCTCAACATCCTCTCTCTGTATTGCCCCGTGTTTCGAGTTTCAACCATTTGCAGCTTTGACACAAATGAGTATCGATTTGCTCGGGAATTAAGTAGCATAAAAAGGGGTTCACACAAACCTGAAACGCAATACCCCCCCCCCCCCCCCCCCCCCTCTTTTTTTTCCTCACGCCACGATCTGGCGGGGCTATCTGAGTTTCCGTTCTCTGAATCTTGGTGAAGGAGGTTGTAAATGTATAATTGTACATGTGTTTCAGAGAGGAGCACGCGAAAGACGCATCTCTAACCCCTCTCTCCGTCTGAGTGATACTACAGTTCCCTCTGAGACAGACAAAAAAATAACTCTACAGAGTGAGACAAACAACCATGTTCTTGCTTCATTCATTAAGGAAATACAATGAAATGATATGAATATGCCGTCTGTAAACAATTAAATTCTGTGCGTGAGGTTAAAGTCAGTTTTGGAGCTCTACCAGACTTTTTGGGTCAAAAACCTCAAATACGTATTTGACCCAGACCTGGTAACGGTAACTTTTAAATATAAACATATAGATAAAATTTTCTTTGATCATTTTGTTGTTGTTGTTGTTGTTGTTGTTGTTCCTCTGCAAAATTTTCGAGGTTGTAAATAAACACTACAGGTATTGTATGGATAAAAACAATCACTACCTTTTGATTATTTGGGCGGGGAAAAGTGCCGAGGTGAGAAATGGCCGGCGACTGTAGCAGTATTTCATTTCAAAAGCTAACGTGTGTGAAAATGATGAATTTCGGCGGTGAGAGAGAATAAAAGTGTGGCTTGCGGTCTGTCAGCGGAGTACGAATGAAGCATGGACCCCAGCCTAAGATGAGGTTCTCCTTACAAAAAAAAAAAAACCCTAGCACCTCCCCCCCCTCCCCCGACCCCCAGGCTGTGCCTTTTGTGTTCAGCAGTGATGGTGTGTCACATCACTCTAAACAGACATGAGGGTTTTATAGTCTCTCACACATACACACACACAGACTGTTGGATATGAACTATCAACTTCGACTCTGATATTATGTGAGGAACAGGAACAATGCATAACGGTGGTACTAAATGGTTCTGTGCTCCGAGGACACTCTAATGCATGTCACATTTGTGCAAACAGTATTTGCTGTGGCATGTGGGAGTACATGTAATTACATTGTCCCGTAGTATGAATCCACGTGTACTCTGTGAATGTTATGGCAGAGCACTCTGCACCAGACCTTGTGACTCTTAAACTGTAGCTGCGATATGCACAGTGAATTCACCCGTTTAAAAGGAACACCGGTAATGTCAAACAAACTCTTATGGTGTTTGTGCTGCACAAAAATTCTCCCAGAATTCATTTTGTCCCCAACAGTGGTGGAATCTGCGTATATTCTGTGTATTCTGGAATATGCGTATAATTTGTGTGTGGTCAGATTTTCACAACAGCAGGCACACATAGACTCTTATGGACTTAAATGGACTCTTCTGAATTTAATCTGCATCCACTTGATCTGTTTTCACAATGCTTTCTGCTTCTCTCTGACTTTAACCCTAAACCGTGTCTCAGGTCATAGGTCGTCAACAGTGAGATTAAACTACAAAGCTCGCCCGGCTGATGTTCGTCATGGCAACGAGAGCTTGCCCCTCCACGCCCCCCCCGACCCCCCCCGCAGCCATGAGCTTCTCAACTCAGTCTGTTTACTGTTATCAGTGGCTGTGTCAGATAATGAGAAGCCCAGAACACGAATCCTTTTATCAACCCCCAGTGATGCCAGTGCCGTGTCCTTAAAATAGACACCCCTCCCACCACACACGCACACACACACACACACACACACACACACACACACACCCGTGTCTGCATTAGGTCCAGATTGTGTCTGATGTTTACACCAAGAGACAGTTTCAGCCATGCAGACACCAGCGAGGCAGCCAGAATCATGGTTTCTACACACACACACACACACACACACACACACACACATATGAACTCACACTGCTCACATAGTTTCCAGTTGAGGTGTCGGTGTATTTTTAGAGTTTTGTTCAGAGCCACGTTGAGGTAAGTACAAACTATCCGACTGTCATTTAGTTCAAGGTCTTATTTGCTCATGGCTGTCATATTGTTTCACTCTAGTAAATCTACTAAATGTGCTCTCGACTCTGCATTATTGAAGTGGATGCTGAGAGAAAAGAAATTGTAATGTAGTGACACAATAAAGAAATCTGTGTAGTGAAAAAAAAAAAAAAAAAAAAAACTTGAAACCTCAGTGGGGGTTTTTTTCTGTGTGAAAAACTGAAGCCATAAAGAAGCGTAAATCTGACACTTATTTTCCCCGGGGAAATAGGAGTGGAAACGGTTTGAGATCAGATGAAACTGTAATTGTCTTCTCACCATGTAACATATGTTCTGGTGAAATAGCTCTTTTAATGACTCATCTCCTCATAGGAAAGTTTTCCAATAAAAAGTTGTTCTGAAAAAAAAAGAAAAGAAAAGAAAAGAAAAAAGAAATGAAACCTTGTGAAAGATGAGCTCTTGGCTTTAGTGATGAGCTTGGTAGGGACTTAGCTCTCTCTTCTATAGGAGTAAACGACACTAAAGGAAATCTCCCTATAATTGCTGTGGGAGTTTCATCTGTTTTAAAAGACAAGCACAACCTTTCTTTTCTTTTCTTTTGTCGAAGTAACAGGGAGTCATTGGTCTTTGTGGGAGATTTGAGTGATGTTCTTAAATCAAGGGACCTTTATGTACAAACTAGGCACATATCACTCCAGTTTGTCTATATATATATATATATATATTTATATATATACCAGTATTCTGTTCATGAACTGTCAAGAAATTTGGAAATTGAGTTTTGGAGACATCACACTGGCCAAAAAAAAGAGACATTTACCCATTCACATGGTCTGTTTGTTGTCCTTCCAGAGTATCAATAGTATGAATGGGAGTATCCCGATGAACAGGAGTACGAATGGGAGTGAACAGAAGTGCTTTTAATTTGACCTCTTTTTACAAAACAGTGCTAATAGCTATGGTCAGCATATAGACAAGGCAGAAACAATCTTATGCAGAGATGGCATGAAGGCATGCAGACATTTAATCCGAACTTTAGTGACCTTTTTGTGTATAGCATGTATAACATGCATGATTGGATCACAGTTTGCCACACCAAATGACATGATCGTCACACCTAATGACAGCTCAGACATAATCTATGGGTTTGGGGGTTTTTTTCCTGAAACACACACCAGCTCGGCACTGTGGGAATGACAAAACAAAAATGCATGAACGGAAAGTTTTCTAATAAAATGCTGATAAGAGTTTAGCTATTTATGAAAAGCAGAGAACCTTCATATTTCTGGGCTTTTTTTTCTCTTCTTTTTTCTGGATTCCTTTGATAAAGCTATCTTAATACTTGCGTACGTTGAACAGAATGGAGATAGGACAGGGTAGGCTGTTTTCTCCCGCCAGCCTGTAATGAATCTCTTATCGGGGAAGATGGTTTCGACTTTAAAGACTCTCTCTCTCTCTGAAGAGCCTCTGTCGGCTCTGTCCGTGGCATTCAGCTGGTATTTATGCAGTGGAAACTTCTGGTTGGCATCTAATTGCCACAAGCAGTTTTAAAGTTTCCTGTCATCTATGTTGTTTGTCTGGCGGGGGGTGTGTGTGTGTGTGTGTGTGTGGGGGGGGGGGGTGTTACAGGTTAAGATTGTGTATATTATAATCTGTGGGTGTATAATTCCCTAGAATCATCCCAGACAGTTATTTTAATATGAATACAGACCTGGGTGATCCACTACTGTCAGACAGGAGTTAAAAAAAAAAAAAATAGACTCATGCGTTTATGCTAATCATTCATTTTTCACCTGGATGTTCAGAGAGGGCCTGCTGATTATACAGTTTGCATAATGTACATTTTCCCAAAGACAGATGTGAAAAGGAGACTACCCTGAGACTGTGAGTCTCTTAATTAAAAACCCTTCAGTCAGAGGCCTGGATGCTACTCTGTAATTCACACTGTCACTTCAGACACGGACCTCCAAGATGTCAAGCATGGAGTTCTCCCAGTCCTCACCAGGGGATGGAGAGAACTCGGACTCCAAAATTGATCTCTCTTTCTCTCTCTCTCTCTCTCTCTCTCTCTCTCTCTCTCTCTCTCTCTCTCTATGTTTCACAGGCCAAATGAAGTTCTTGTATTCCGCTACATCAGCAGGGCTAAGTAGGAGTGACGTTATGTCAGGCTGCTAGCTGATGGTGAATACTTTGAACTTTCTCCTGTTTATTAAAACATAGCCAGGATCCAAGGCATTAACTCAGGTTATAGATTAGACTGATGAGGTCATCAACACATGTGGACGTCAAACAAAACCTTTTCAGTTCCCACATCCCAAGAATGGCCCATAATGCAAATGGGCATTGTCTAAACTGTGATTAAACATAAACTGTAGATTTTTTAAAATTAAGTTTTGGTTGAGCATTGAAATAATATGCAGAAGCTTCTCAATGCTCACACACACACATACATTAACACACACGCACATATGTAACACACACACACAAATGCACAAACACAAATACTCAACCTAAGTCCTCTCTCTTTGTCTTTTTAAGACACAGTGGTCACATTTACGACTTCAAACTGTGGTCTTAAGCTTCTTAGGATGTTGGGTGCACTGACATTCCCAGTGAAAAAAAAAATCTCTTTGTGACATTGAATATATTCCCTCTCAACTTCACGATAACAACAAAAGCAACAACAATAACAACAACAACAACAACAACAGGCCCTCATCTAATCGTTCAGACAGAAGACGACGGGCGTGCGGATCGGTGGGTTTTTTTTCCGCATGCTCGCCTGCCTGTTACTTCGGGAAGCCTGAGCCACTGAGACAGGGGGCCGTCACACAGAACTGGGACAGACTGCAGCTGGACCCGGGCCAGCCCCGGTGCCACTCGGATTGACTGGGGATCCGGTTAACGCTCTTCATTTCAAACGAAACCGCCTCTTTCCACACTGGGCTCCGCTCTCTGCCAGCCCTAGTCACCGCACACGGCACTGCCTCTGTCAGCCTCCTAACGTAACGGTAATGACCGTCCATTAACCCTTCACTGATGCCTCCAGCTCTCCCCGTTCCGTATGAATGAGAAGCAGCCTAAGGCGCGTGCTTGAGCGGAGGCAAATACCACCACCAACAACGACAATGCGGCATCTCCCCCACTGTGCTGAAATATCTCTGTTTGCTCCCCCTTTACCACTCTGACAGGGCCTTGCGGGAGGGGACTCTTCGGGGACTCTTCGTCTCCTCTTCTCTTCTCCTCTCTCTCCCTGCCCCCCCCCCCCCCCCCCCCCCCCCCCCCCTCAAGGGAGAAGGGGAGAGTTTATGGTAACATGAAGCGTGGAACTTTGGCCTTTGCATGACTGTCTGCTTGTAGGCTTTCCCATCAATCTGGGCTGGTTTGCCTCAGTGGTTCTCACACAAATAATTATACATTTGCATGTCAGAGAGGAGGATTATTGTAATTCATGGCATTACGTTTTTTTGGGTTTTTTTGAGGGGGGGTGTGGGTGAATGGTTGGGGGGGGGGGGGTGGTATGCACCACAGAATCCTGATGGGTATAAATAGAGCTCAGTACAAACACAACAAAATGAATTTATGTTGTTGTTGTTTTATTTATTTATTTTAATTTAAACTGCTTAGACATGCAAGAATGGCCAGAGAGACATTATATCAGTAAATGACGAAAGCCCAGGATTATTTCCACTGCATTAATACACCAGTGATGAAGAACGGCGTGACAAGGTCAGATCACCGTTTTGGTTTTTTGGTTTTGTTCCACCATCAGGTTTTGACTCGACTCCTGTTCTGTCTGTGGAGATTTGATCTGTTCTACTGGCTGCGTGTGGGCTGAGTTTCATGTTCTTAGCGAAGTGGCACCCTTGGCTAGTCAAAGACAACGGGATGGTAATGAGACCTGGTTTAAATCTTGGAGTCTTACGCTCCCACTGTTTCTAGCAATAAGGATGCTAATGTTAGCATTTTAAAAACACAGCAGTCACAGTCAGTGGAGTGAAGCACATCTTTATCAGCAGAGTTGGTATAAGGGTAAGAATGCAATGGTGGAAAAAAAAACCAAAACGTTAGCAAACAAACAAACAAACAAACATACAAAATGAGGGAACCTTTTCTGTAAATCAAGGCATGCCTATCAACGTCATTTTAACTGAGCTTTTCCATGTCCTCACCATCATATCATATCATACAGCCAGATTCTAAAGGCAACCCAGTGCTGTTAAAACTCCACTTTCTTGTTTCTGTTCATGAATCCAGTCATAAAGCAGGTATATCAGTGTTTGGTTTGGTCTCACAATTTACAGTATTAGCTTACTTCATTTGAGTTACTCACTCCGGGTGTGAACTTCAAACTTTGAATCCTCTGCTGTTTGCGACTCTTATGCTAAACTTTTGGAAAGGACGTAATTTCCACGGAACTAAAGCAGAGTGTTTACCAATGGGGGCTTTTTTTTTTTCTCCAAACGATATTTACACATTATCTTAAAATGCAAGTAATTTGGCCAGTCTGTCGCTCTCGTAGGCATTAAATATACATTGTTGTTAATTGGGAGTTTGGCTTGTTGAGAATAACATGGTCGTATTGTTCGCTTTGTTCTAAATTTCCCCTCTCTCTCCAAATCGTTCCCAGAGGAAATTTTGCCGCTGTTTTATTAATCAAACCCCCTTGCACTTCAGAGGCGTGAATTTCTACAGACGCTGACTCATAAAAATGATGTAAAAGGCAGGTCGTGATGATTGCTGACATCAGCGGAATATAATTCTATTAGAACGGCCATTTGTTGTTGAATTTTCATTGCGAGGGCTTTCAGCGGTCCAAATGACCCTGCGTTCGTTTTAGTGCCCTGCTGGGAAATCCGCTCCAGGAACTGGTAATCACCTCTCAGGCCAATGAATTTTCTCTCTCTCCCTGCCTTCTAACCGTGGAGCTATCACACCTCTCTCTCTCTCTCTCTCTCTCTCTCACTTTCTCCCTTTCTCACCAGCAGGAAATGAATTCCACCCAGCCGAAGCCTAATACGACGGGAGACAGCTGATATTTCATCCGGGCCGTACCAGCCCAGTGTTTAAATTCATGGTTGGGTCTTAGGGATGGTTTCAAACTTTATTGCACACGGTAAGCACAATCGAGATTGTGCCCTCACAGAACCCATGATGAAGCAGATGCCTCAGAGGGCCATTAATATGGACCAGGGCGGCGCTGGAAAAAGGTACCAACCCGTCACGGCAAAGTCGCCGTTTTTTTCCCCCGCACGCCGCCCCCCCCCCTCTTTTTTTTTTTTTAAAGGTCTCCTCAGATCACCATGCCTCCCGCTCATTTTCTGGGCTTCAGAATCCACGGAAATTTCCGGACCCCTGTGAACCTTAACGGCTGAGAGAAGACAAATTCTCTGTGGTAGAGTGTGTATGAAAGTCTGCCAGTCTCAGCTGCCCAGAGGACCTGCTCCAACCGTCTTGGATGCCAGATTTCATGGGGGAAAGAAATGTAAACAAAAGAATACTGGGGGGGGGGGTGGGGGGGCAGATTTTTTTCCCAACAGTTCTTTTTACTGTAGGTAACAGAAGAGGAGTCACAGCTGTAGAGGGTTCTTTTTTTAACACTGAAAGGTCTTAGTTCAACTTTGATTGAGTCAGCATCCTGTCAGTGAAGTATGCATTTTGGCCCCAGTCAAGCGTTTGGCACCACTGCCATGGAAACTCTTCACTTCTACGGACAGCGGACAGGTTCCAGCCAAGGAGAGATTACAGGTCAGCCGACTGCGGGCTTAAAGCAGACATCTTCGCTCATGAATGAATGAAGCAAGCAATATCTCTGCATGAGGGTTTATGCCTCCCAAAAAAGTATGACCCCGTTAGCTTCAAATGAGCCGCTGCTGTTCGATTTAGCGTTTAAATCTTGGGAGGACAAACTGGCCTTTAAAAATGTAAGATGGGACAAGTGCCTTGCCGATAGCAGCGCTCTTGGAAGTAAACAGTCAATAAACCCAAATGACTTCTTGGATCATTTGCGACTCCTTTCCTTTCGGTCGTTTTTTTTTTTTTTTTCCTTCTTTCTTCTTCCTCTTCTTCTTCTTCTTCGTCTTCTCTCTCTCCTACAAATGTCCGACCTGCTGTCTTTATCGGCTTGGTTTAAGCAAATATCGATCGCCGACGTCTGTTAGGTGCCACTATCTGTGTACAAAGGAGGGAAAGATGATTATTTTCAGTCTGCACTAGCCCTGCCATCCCCTCATCCTCTCCTTTGCTTTCTAGAGGAAAAGCAGATGAAAGACAAGCGCAGACATTGTGTTTAGCTCCACCATATAAGAAGGGGAGAAGCAAAGGACAAAGTCTTCCCCTTTCCTTCCCCGCTGTGACCCAAAAAAAAAACAAAAAAAAAAAACGGGGGGAGGTTTTTGGCTTTTTTTTTTTTTTTTGGCTGTGCTGGTTTATTGATTCTCAGTCATACAGCCGGAGCTGAGGCATCTTGGTTTCCGTGGTTACCGGCGCCCTACCTGCTGATGCAGTGAACAGAGCACCTTCCCATGAATACTTCAGCGTTGAAAGATAAGGCAAAATACAGCCCCGTATTGATTGCTCACAGTGCGTCACATTTGATTATGACAAGTGTGGGTTTAGTCAATACTGCGCTTCATTATTATACGAGCGAGAAAAAGCCACAGCAGGGGGCTCCTCTTGATTGCTGCTATTGGAGAATCTACTGGTATCAGATGATGGGCATACAGGCTAATACCCTCCCTCATAAAAAATGAAATAAAATAGTTAAAAGAAAAAAGGGAGGAACTATGGGTTCTGATAGGCGCTGTTTGCACTGCTCTTTTTCTCTACCCAGAAACTTTTTTTTTTCCTTTTTTTTTTTTAAAAAGGACACAATTCAGGCTTCAAGATTAATAGTCAACTCAGATGAAACTGGATTGTGATTTGTGAGTTGTCTGTCACACTTCAGGCCATTCAGCAATAACACAGAGTTCAAAAAACAGATATCACTCATTGGAAACCCTCCCTCCTATGCAGAAGCCTCTGGAGGGAGAGGGAAAAAAAAAACTCACTTTAAATGCAACAGATGAAGCATTTGGGTGATCCATCATATACTTCTACTCTTACTTCCAAAGATCCCTCGGTGCTGGAAACCAGGCCTAGCGTCTTCGCTGAAGGTCGTTATGACAACACAGAACAATAGCCTCAATCAATAGCGCTCAATGGGAGAAGGGAAAAAAAAAAAAGGAAGATCCAGAGACAATGCCATAATTTCACTCCACCCCTTCTGCGCACGGAGGCAGACAAACCAAAGTCGGGAACGATCCCGGCTGATTGCAACACGCTGAATTATTTAGAGAGAGCGCGGTCCCACGGATCGGAGCTTTTAATCTCTATCATTTGGTTGAGTGACTGAAAGAGGGGCTTTGATATATACATTATCAAATCAGCAAAGCGTATCTAATGAATTATGAAATTACTAACTCGCCCGTAACGATCGGGAACGGTCCTGGCGGTTCCGGAATCGGCAACAACGGCATCGTTCTTTTGTTTGCGGGACGCCGTGCGTTCTCCTTTCTGAGATGAAGGGCGGACGGAGACTTCTTCAGAGTTGTCTGCGGACGTTTTTTGTTTTTTTTATCGTATTTTCAAAAGCATTATCTCAAAACCACCCCTGAGATTTTGCGAGACAGAGAGAGGGGGAGAGAGAGAGAGAGCGAGAGAGATAGAGCACATCAAATAAACATGCGCCAGACAAGCCAATCAGCTTTTCTCTGACCAATCAATTGAGTGCCCAACTTTAGACAGCCCTGGAAATAGATTGAGTTGGGTTTTTTTTTTTTTTTTCCTCTGAGTAAAAGAGCGGGGGACAGAGTGCACTTAGGTATAGAGGGAAAATGGCCAACGTTTCCATTGCCCGCCCAGGCAAATGGGCCGTAATGGTGGTTATATTTGGTGTGGGTCGGATCTGGCCACCGGGGAACGCTTTTAGGACCCAGGCAGCAGCTTTTCCCTGCTGAGGCAAATGGCACAATGGGCCCTCTGTGTGTTTGACAGAAATGTTTGTACATTCCTCTGTCTCAGATATCTGTCTCCACCAAACAAAAGGACATGGGATCTCAGACAAGCCAACTATGGAAGCGAGGGGGGTGGGTGGGTTGGGCCTCGAGACCCGATTCGGAGAGAGGGGTTTGACAAAAAAAGAACAGCTTTCTCAGTTTGAAAAGTTGTTCTGAAAACACACACACACACACACACACACACACACACACACACACACACACAGGGTTTTTCTGTGACTCTTTAACGTCACAGAAACTGTCACTGTGTAGGACACAGCTGTGTACTTTATTTTTGCTAGGTGCACCTTGATTGTCATATGTCAAAACATCCGTTGTTTTGACATTGTTAAGTATATCTTGATACTTTTTTTTTCCAGTTTAAAGCGGATTATTAATCCAAAACATCGTGAGCACACTCAGTTGTTCACAAGGAGCGTGCTGAATTCTCTGAACGGTTAATATCAGATTAAATAGGTGAAATATCAGGATGCGCTGAGGAAGAACTTCATGAAGGACATATCCACTGATTTTCTTTCTTCTCTCTTTTTCTTTCTTTTTTTCTTTTTGCTTGGAGTGAGTCTGCATTTGACTTCTGTGACTTTTAAAGCTCTTCCAACTCTCTTATATCACCCCTATACATCTGCCCAGTACCAGCATCAACAGAGAGAATGATTTAAAAAGATAAGACCCCTTCTGGTTATTGATTGATACTATTGTATGTGCTCAATTCAGCATTCTGAAATCGATTACGCCACACCACCACAGTCATCTGAGTCACCTTCATGTACAAGTCAGCAATCGGGCCAAATGAACAGTGGAGAAAAACACAGAGAGAGAGAGAGAGAGAGAGAGAGAGAGGGAGAGAGAGAGAGGGAGAGAGAGAGAGAGAGAGAGAGAGAGAGAGAGAGAGAGAGAGAGGGAGAGGCCAGGAAAAAGAGGGAGAGGCAGAGAGAGTGAGAGAGACAGACCCAGCGTTATGCAATTCCGTTTGATTAAATCAGAGGCGAATTTGGAGCTCTTTCACAGACGACCGTGAATGAGAATAAAGTAGGTTTTACAGAGAGTGAGAGGCCGGGTCGGGACGGGTCGGGCCGGAGCGGCTCTGTTCGGCCGGAGAGGAGAGATGATGATGATGATGATGATGGGGGAGCTGCGAGGGATGGAGGAAGACCAGGGTGTGCAGACATAATTGCTCACTCAGGGAGGGGTCCGGGCCACCGGTGGCCCCTCTCCAAACTGCCGAGGTGTCAGGGCAGCATGATGAAACTCCGCGTGGCCCCCGGACTTTGCTCCGAGAACGCCTCTGCCAAAAGGCACATCAATTTCCACTTTATAAATCTGAAACTGATGAAACATGAGGGCGCCCTCTTTGCCGGGGCTGTGACGATTTAGATTTTAGAGGGTCTTTATTGCGGCTGTAAAACCCAGAGATTTATATTCCTGTTAAAGCTCAATGTTTCTCCAGTGAAGGGATTTCTTTAAAAAAAAAAAAAAAAAAACCCTACTGTAATAAACAGTGTAAGAAGCCTTGGGTTGGGCTGATGCTCTGTGAAGGAGGACATTTGAGGTGAGTCTATATACAGATTAGAAATGCAGGTTAATAACTGTTGACAAGGAGCAGTTGACTGATACATACGTGAGAGAGAGAGATAGAGAGAGAGAGAGAGAGAGAACACTTAAAACAAAAGACAGTTTTCTGCTACGTCACTACTCTGTGATAAGGGATGATGCATCGTAACCGAAAGGTCGCGGGTTCAAACCCCAAATCACGACAGCTGACCGCTGATGAGCTCTCGAGTGAAGCAGTTAACCCTGAGGCTCTTCCAGAAGTGTGTGACATCTGACACAGGAAGTGATATTCCCCGGACGTTCCGGACAAGAGCCTCCGCTCAATTAATAAATGTAAATTGGTTGTCAGAATCAGACGGCCGGTTGGTATCATATTAGCTGGGACGCACTCCGGGTTCATTCCTCTCGGCGTGGGTTCCATATGCAGAGGCCTCTAGGATCATCTGAAGGAGTCATGTTGTCCCCTACGGGAAAGTGACAGTCACAGAGTAAAATAGCACTCAGTCTCCTGCAGGTCAGAAATAACCTCAAATGACCGGTAAGACAGAGGAGAGAGAGAGAGAGAGAGAGATTTTAATATGCTGCTGCTACAACAGATAAGACTTTGATCTGAGGACGATTATACATGCTGTAAATGATGAAAAATGAATTATGAAAGCCGAGAGCCTGCTACTAGAACATTCCGCAGAGTATAATTATTAATGTTCTTGTCATTTTCTTTCTTTCTTTCTTTTTTTTTTTTTTTTTTTAATTTCATCTATTTACGTATTTATTTATTTATTTATTTATTCATTTTGAAGCATGTAGTGGTAGGCTGTTTGCGGCGTGTTTTGGCTTGTCGTTGGGGGTAATTGAGTGCCCAGGCTGGTGTGCTGACTGGTGATGAGGGATAGCGTTTTAATTTCAGAACAGCCTGAGACCCGGTGCCAGAGAGACGTGACTGCCAGTCAAAAGACATCCCCTTCAAATATTCACCGCTCTCATCTACCAGCCTTCACACCACTCTGGACTTATTTTACACCGAATGGAAGACGTGACTCTCTAACTGAAATGAAAATAAATAAATAAACAAACAAACAAACAAACGGGCAGACAGATAATTAGATAGAGACAGACAGGTAGAGACATAGACAGAGAGACAAACAGACAGACATATAGATAGACAGGTAGACAGACAGACAGACAGATAGACAGACAGACAGACAGACAGACAGACAGACAGACAGGCAGATAGATAGAATAGAGGTGAAATGGTCAGCCCAGCTTTGTCTGATGAGTGCTCTGACGAGCAGTAGATTCCTATGGATAAAGGCAGAGAGGCCATGAAAGATATTGATTATTGCATTGTTATGGTACATTGTAGCACTCATCAATGATATCATAATGTAAAATTACTATTATCATTATAACTCATCCTTTCTATGAGTCTTATCAAGATTCAACTCTGTACTGTCACTAAGTAGAGGTAAAAATGTTATGGAATATATTATATGTAGAGCACACAAACATGCCCAAAGCCCAAAATGCTTTCATAATCCACCAAGGGTATTTGTGACCGACTTCTTTGTCATTTTGAGTTGATTATCTCATACAGGGAAATCCACTGTATTTTAATCTTCTGGGGAACGAATAAACGCCCTCCCCCGCTGGTCTCTAGCTGCAGTATTAAAGAAAAAAAAAAGAAAAGAAATATTTTGTACAAACTTTTCAGTGAAATTGAGATTGCACTGTAATTAATAATAATACTTCTAAAACAGGTCTTAATCTCCAGTCAACAGTAGTTTGGATATTTAAATGCAAATAGAAGCTTACATCACGGAAACAATTTTGTTTCATAACTTTGACATCCCAACTGTGCCATTACGCAATCCCAAAGATTTTTTTTTTTCTTTCCTGAGAGAAAATTCTCTGTCTTTCGGTTGGCTCAGAGCGCTTCATGATTACACGGTGGCCCTTTGCTGACAGACACTGTAATTACCTGGTCACAGGTGGAGTCTAAACATTAGTGTGTGTGAGTACCGATGACATCAGCCGCTCAGGCCGAAAGAGGGGATGAGGTGACCTCAGTCGAGTTGCCTTGGCGACCCCCGGCAGGAAGTCAGGCATTAAAGTGATTTTCGTAGCAGACTGAGCCGACAGCAAGAGCATTTTTGGGGGCGGGCAGAGCAAATATTCCGGATTAGAATCAGCGCTCGTGTGCCTGTTAAGAATGATTGCGTTGAGGAAAGGCGCTTTGGTTTATTGAACACGCGGCTTTATCTGATCCGCTCTGTCAGCGCAGGTCGTTTAATGCTGCCTGGCTTTTCATCAAATGAATTCCTATGATTACATAGGCCAGTGCAAAATCAGCCTGGGCAATAACTGAACGGAAAAGACAAATAAAAACTCTACTTTCACATTTTATCAGTGAACAAAAGGAGGATTTAGGGCAGTGTCACCAAATGAGTGGCCAACAAACACACACACACACACACAGAGACACACATACAGAGACACACACACAGACACACACACACACACACACACAGACACATGCACACAGACACATACACACACACACACACACACACGCATACACACACACACACACACACACACAGACACATGCACACAGACACACACACACACACACACACAGACACACGCATACACACACACACACACACACAGACACACACACGACCAATTTGACCAAAAATGTAGTACAGGTAATCTCCCATCATCGTTTGATCAAAAATCAGTTCAGGTATGATTCAGGGTATGATTCAGGGTATGATATTCATGCTTTGCATGTCTTCATAAGTTCATCTACCTTGTAAAAAAAAAAAAAATGAAAGAAAAATGAAAAGTTGAAATCATCCAAAAAATCACAAAGCAGTTTACTTCACAGTTAGTTACCTCATAATATTAATTTGGCCAGACTTTCTTTTATGCTGTGCAGAAGCAAAGCAAAGCACAGTCACTTTCACAAATGCCGTCAGTTCCTTTGAAGTGCTACAGGAGACATTTCATATCAGAGAGAACTACTGCATTAGTCAAGGGCATTAACACACGGCCAACCAGACACTGTCCTACTGTCTTCAGGCTGCGTTCTGCTGGGCCAATCAGGGTGAGATTAATCATTCAAACACAGAAGAGGCTTCTGTAGACTCAGACCACTGGTAAGGATGCTTAGGACTGTAGTGATACCTCAAGGCTCTTGTAAAAAGAAATGATCAGGGAAAAAAAAAAAAAAAGGAATATGATTGTGGCCTTTCTTGAAGTCCAGGTTCTCATTATAGTCTGTTCTGACATGCTTTATTAGTCTTATCTTTCAAAGACAGAACACTTGCTTTGAAGAAAGTTTGTGGAGAGAGAAAAAAAAATACGAATTAAAAGAAAAAAAAAAGACGGCATATGAAGTAACCCCAGTGAAATAACCGCTTTTCTTTTTTCCCTCTCTCTCTCTCTCTCCTCCTCTCTTTTCGATCCTGCCACCTTTTCTTCTTCTTTGATATTCATCCAATCAAAGTCCACGGTCCAATTACTCTAATCACCTGGAGAAGCCAAGCAATTTGTTATTCAAGAAAAATTAGCAAAAATGCTAATTACAAAAAAGAGCTTTGGGGTAACTCTGATCGATACAAATAATAATGTGCTTTTCTTTTCTTTTTTCCCCTTTTTGTTGTTGTTGTTGTTGTTGTTGTTTTAATTTCCACTTATGTGAATGGTACGGATATGTGAATTGTATATTTTGCATGTGAATTATGAGACATTTCGTCTGTATAGTATTTCTGGCCAATCACAGCAGTCGCTGCCTTGCATCAGTGAATATCACTGGTTTTATGGGGAGAAAAATGGTACTAGATTGAAGGCATTTCCTCGTTACAGGGCTCAAATCGAAATCACTCTGAATGACTTCCGAGACAGAAATGAATGAACATTTAAAAAATAAATATACAAATAAACAATTCACAACTCCATCCCTGCCAACAAGCTTTGTCCTTTTTTTTTCTTGTTTGTTTACATTCTTTATTTTCAAGGATGAAAAACCTCAAATATTGTGCTGTTCAGATGACACTGCTGTGGCTTTCAGGGAAGACTTGCGAACATAATTTCTGTAATTGCGTTACTGGCACAGAAGTACATTAAATGCAAATGAAGCACAGGCCATTCATGACTCACCTATTGGTAACTGCAGAGACGAGAGGAAAATAAACTGCATTATGTGGATGTGTTTGCTCTGTAGTAAGGATGCAGCTGCATTAGTGGTGACATTTATCATTAGCAGGGAGAGAGTTCGACACCGAGAGCTGAAGAGTCGGAAGTAGTAATCAGTAGACATTCAGTGTCAACTTTAACCTCACTAGTCTCACGAGTTCAGAGGGGTTGGACATAAGTGTAAGGCAAACTTCGATACAATTCAATACAATCCAAATAAAGTCAAAACACAGGCAGGGTCCAACACACACACAAAAACACACACACACACGCAAAAAACACCCCGGATACTGCAGGCTGGACAAATTGAGAAGCAAGGTAACAATAGAGTGACCATATTTTGGTTTTCGAAAACGAGGTGATGGGATGGGGGGGGAGGGGGTGCATTCCCCTCCTAACTTACGGGGAAATTTAAGTGTATGTCACTTTTGGTTCCTGTCGTTGCGCATGTAAGGTTGATGCCTGACAATGCAATGTGAAACTGCATCTGTGCTTAACTGCTGCAGTACATAGCTGGCTAGTCTTTAATAAGACCAAGAACTGCTAGCATAATAAGAGTGCCAAGATGACCTTATTTCTTTCCATTCAAGTTTTTGTGGCGTTACGGCTTTCTGAAGGTCTCTTGGCTGTTGCTGCGGTGTTAACGGTAATGAATGAGATGCAGTTTGACCTGTTAACCATGTTTGTGGCATGATAGCGTACATGACCGTCCATTGGTGGCGTGCGAGAGGGCGGGACCTAAAGAAAAAGGTCAAAGCCAATGCAAATGCACACACACACACACACACACACACACACAGTGAATGGCGACTGTGGAAAGCAAAAACCAAATGTGTCCTGGCCGGACACGTTTTTAGGTCCGAAAAAGAGGACATGTCCGGGAAAAAGAGGACATGTCCGGGAAAAAGAGGACATGTCCGGGAAATAGAGGACAAATGGTCACCCTAGGTAAAAGGTTAAGGTCGATACACAGGAGGGCTAACTGGGAACACTGGTTGGTAACTGGGAAAAGGTATGCTAAAAGGAATCAGGGGGTTGACAGGATCTCGTCAGGCCAAACAGGAGGAAGGAGGCTAATAGAGAGGAAGCCGGCTAAACAGGAACGAAGCGGAATGACCAGAACCGCTTCGCTCACGGGCGACTGCGTAACCGACGAAGAGGCGAGCAGGGGGCGTATATATACACAGAAAACCCTAATGAGAAACGGAGCAAGGAACAGGTGTACATCATGATCAGATACTGAACAGGTTAGTGAAATGGTTCATGAGCAGAGGCTTTGATTGGCCAAATGACAGGAAGGCGTGACAGTTTAGGCTTCCGTTCACAAAAACACGAAAAGGGACTCGATTCTCTTCATCTTTTACTATGACACACTTCAGAGGTGTGTGCAGCGGCAGTGTGAACAGCTAAAGGAAACACATGGAGTTTGCTTCTTCTCAGCGGTGCTTTAGGTCACATTTGCATGTGGTGCAAAATCGGATTCAAAGCCATGCAGCCTCTAGGCCGTCTTAGTGACTTTTTGAACTAATGTATTTGGTGCTGCATGAACTAACACCTGAACACAAGGCAAGAAAACTAGACTTTTTTTCTTTTTTTTTTTTTGTAAGAAACGACTCAGAATTGCCTGCAGTGTCAACAGAACCTAAATCAACCTCACACATGGATGACTATGCTTAAAATGGTTATGTGTAACTTTTTTAGGGGAAGGTAGCCCATTGGCTCATAGGGAATGTTCTCCGTCTGACGTCACGGGGAAGAGAAAAGAAACAGAGTAAAGAGAAAGAGAGATATATAAACACAGTGAGGGTGAAATGGAAGACTCTTACAGTCACAAAGGCACTACACTGGCGTTTGGATGTCTCTGGCCTTCACTAGACAACCCGAGTTCTCCTCGTTGTCCTCGATTACTTTGTCCGATTATGAATTCACCTTGCGATTCTATATGTCTAACTTTAAATGCATGGGACCTGCATGTCAAACGAAACGGTCATAATGGACTCTTAATTTAAGGTTGTGCAGTCTTACAGCAGGATCTTCAGAGACGACGTCTTAATCCAGTGAAAAGCACACGGCGCGTTTATCTGTATTCACAGACTGTCAACAAGCAGGTGTTTGGGGTTATACCCGAAAGCCTGAATGACCTCAGAAACAGAATTATGGGGGGGGGGGGGGGTGTGTGAAACAAAACAATATGTTAGCCTTACCGTTTCCCTCAGGGTACACTCAAAGAGTTTGTTCAACAAAGTGAATTCAGCATTGTTTTAGAGAAACTAAACACACACACGCACACGCACACACATGCACGCACGCGTGCGCGCGCACACTCACACACACACACCAGGGCCAAACTGGCTTTTTAAAAGAGTCTGCCAAAGGCATTGTGACTTAACTCCAGTATTTTGGTAAATCTTGTGAGGAACACAGGGAAGATATTTCTCTCTGTGTGTGTTTTTAAATGCAGAGAAAACATGAAAGGTGTAATCCATCTCAACAGAGAAACAGAGATCAGAAATCCGCCATCGCTCCTAACGAGTTACACAGCAGCAGAGGAGATAAGCCTCCCCCCCCCCCGTCTCTCTGTCTCTCTCAATCTCTCTCTTTCTTTCTCTTTCTCCAAAGAGCACTCAAAATCCATCTGTCAATGAGAGACAGACTTTGTGGGTCTCCATCAAACACTTTGTGTAAGGCAGCGTAACAGCTGTTCTACACGATGGTAATCAGGGAAGACAGTGTCTAACAGGGCTGTGTTGACTCAATCACTCACACGCTTTCACTCCTTTACTTCAGTCCCCCTTTACTGTCCCACACGCCGCAAACAGACGAGAGTCTCTCCTTTATTTTGTTTAACTCAGCATGTAAACATAGATCTCGGCAACATTTATTATGCTTGGGGGGGGGGGGGGGGGGGTGTTTTTGTTTTGTATCTAAATTTTAAAAAAACAAAAAATCATGTTCTCATGCAGCGCTTCAGATGTGCGGATGCTGTGCTTGGCATTAGATTTGCGTTTCAGATGAGTTTTTTTTTTTTTGTCGGAATGTGCGTCTAAACCATTTTGTTGGAGCTTTGACAGATCGGGATTATGTTTTGGCACTGCTGATTCTTTTGTTTTTTTTTGTTTTTCTTGTTTTGTTTTTTTTGTTTTGTTTTGTTTTTGTTTTTTTGTTTTTTTCTCTGTTCCACACGTTGGTGAATCCTGCAGCTGTGTGTCCAGGAGACAACTGTGTGGAGTAAAAGTAGGTCACCTGGTCTCTTCTCCAGCGCTGACTCCAAAGCCATGAATGAAGGGTCACGTCACTGCTTTTTATAGGCTTCATTTCTGGGCTGTGTGTTTTGTACAGCGGGGCGGAATTTTACTAGCACTCCGAGAGCTTCATTCAACTTCTTCCACACACACCTGAGGTTCAGGACGAAAAACACCCCAAAAAAACGTCCACAAGCAGGGCCCAGATTTTTAGCTCTCTGCACCATCTGCAATGACAAATTCTCACTACAGTTTTTGTGTGTGTGTGTGTGTGTGTGTGTGTGTGTGTGCGCGTGTGTGTGTGTGTGTGCGTGTGTGTGTGCGCGCGTGTGTGTGTGTGCGCGTGTGTGCGCGCGCGCGTGTGTGTGTGTGAGTGTGAGTGTGTGTGTGTGCGCGCGCGCGTGTGTGTGTGTGTGCGCGTGTGTGTGTGTGTGTGCATACTTTTCTGTACGCTATCTCTTTCTTTCATCCCCACTTTCTCTCCCCCCCGTTTTTCTTCTTCTTCTTTTTACCAGTTTCATCCAGCTGATGATGAACAGCCTCAGCATAAAACACACCATTTTTCATCGCTGGTTCTATCTTCATGTATCACGAGACAGCGTAGGAAGAACGGTTAGTCTACAACAAGGCCTTGTCAGACAAAGTGGTGAGAAAAGAGAGTGAGCAAAAAGAATGAAAAAAAAAAGAGATAAACGCAGAAGAGTGTGGAACAGAACTGCTATTGCTCATTCTCCTAGTCTAAGCCCACAGACGTTTACAAATCTCACTCTGAGACATCAGCGACCCACGAGGCCGCGGCAGCCATCTTGGCTCTAATGCACAGTCATTTCTGGAGTGAGTGACATGTGCTTGAAGGTTTCTCTCAATCATCCATAAGAAGTCATCGTAAATCGTTTTTGATTTAAACTTAAAACATTTTTCATATAAATTTGTAAAAAAAAAAAAAAAAAAACCCAAAGAAACCCCAGAAATAATCGCAAATAATAAACACAGTGAACAGTGATTGGTTCTGTCTGGACACCAAGGACAATGTTTCTGCCGGGTAAAGAGTACAAAAACATACTGGGCTACTGAGTCTTATTCCGCCGCTGAATACTTGGTTCTGATAGGTTAGTGAGCTGACGCTACTTTCACACAATGACTGCATTTTCACACCTAATCATACAACTTGATCTATGAAAAGTGACAACATTCACTATGTGACTATTTCTTACCCAAATCCAATCCCTACACTTTACAGTCAGGTTGTTTGAACCTGGTCTGAACCTATTCTGTGATGTTATATGTCCTTCTTCTTCTGTATGTGTTTGCTTCTGTTTGAAATGCTTTGGTTTGTTATCAGCCTTGTATCTGAGCTGCGAGACAGTGAGTTGTTGGTAACTGCTGTTTTGTTCCACCCCCTGCTACCAAGAGAGAGGGAGGGGGCAGAGAGACAGAGAGAGAGAGAGAGAGAGAGAGAGAGAGTGAGCGAGAGAGAGAGAAGGGGGGGGCAGAGAGAGAGAGAGTGAGAGAGAGAGAGGGGGGGGGGCAGAGAGAGAGAGAGTGAGAGAGAGTGAGTGAGTGAGTGAGAGAAACATCCGGATCGGTATTGGAAGCCCAATCTCTCCCTTCCGTTCTGCCTCATAACGTACTCCATGTTATTGATGAAGAGCCAGTTCTAGTTAACTCACACCAGCAGCTCTTCACACGGTGACACGACCTTAAAGGGCGCTCCAGAAGACTACCGCGGGCTCAGCGAGCGGTTCGAAAGAGTCGTAAAGAACGCCGGGACGCTAGGCCTTGAATTAGTACCGCATAAAACAATTTCGTTAAACGGATAAAGATCTAACGAGTTTAGCGTGATGGATTCACCTCACACTACTTCAAAATTTGAAACTCTGTGTTTCTACAGTTTTGTGAGTTCCCTGACTTACCCCCCCCACCCATTATAATTAAAATATTACCTTTTGACATTTATTTAAAGTCATCATCTAGAATCCAAAGCTTAGAGTATGGGCACAGGAGTATAAATCTTATTACATCAAACCCATCCCAGATCATATCAGCTGCAGACAGAATGCAGAAACTGTTGCAATAAAAGCTCATCTTTATTGTTGAAATTAAAGATCAAGGGGTTGTTCTTTTCTCTCTCTCTCTCTCTCTCTGTCTGTCTCTCTCTTTTTTCTCTTTCTCTTTCATTTCATTGTGGGACCCGTTTTTAATTTGGAGTGCTTAATATCTACTGGCTGTCAGACAGGGCAGGAAACCCCCCCCCCCCCCCCCCAGCCCGGTCCTCTGCCCGTTGCCATGGCGACGGCTCTAATTGACAGCTGCGGCGGAGCTTTTGAAGGCTGGTGGAGGTGTTGGTCAAAGCGAACGCAGGGCTCACACTGGCAGGGCCCTGCGCACCAGCCCGAGGATGAAAGAACACGGGGGAGTTCGACAAGGCAAAGAAAGATGAAAACGGCCACAACAAAGTGCACCTCCCCTCAGCCCCCACCCCACCCCCCCCCAGCCCCGGGGACGGCGTCGAAACGTCTAGAAACCAAATGTCAGTCAACTGCTTCGAATAAATATAGAAATCTCTTTGAATGACTGATTGGTTGAGGGGCAGTTTTATACAGTGAGTACTTCTCAGGGCTGGAGACAGTCAACCCAGCATTCCGTGTCTCTTAATAAAAAAAACAGGCATAAATTTAGCTTCTCTGACCACACATTTTTTTTTACAGATTAGGTCTTTACTCAGACTCCTCGTTGAACATGAGGTAAGTCCACCGATGTAAAACTCCAAGGTGTTTTAACAACAAATTGAGCCGTCTCCGTGTGTACAGCTTAAGTCTTAACGCAAAGATAATGTACGGGGTAGACGTCCCACTCAGTCTTTGAGTTAGTGTTACTGGTGCCCACATGAGTATGAAGTTTTAAGAGGTTCACCTGCTGGAACCCCAAAAAAAAAACAAACAAAAAAAACAAAAACCAGAGAACATTGGATGGTACGTTGCTTTGATGAGTCAGTCCGAGTGACTGAAAACCTTCTATTTCTTTAACCTCAGAAACCCAAATTAAATCAACGCTGTCATTAGTCATTTCTTCTAGCCACGGCTAAGTCCCTCAGGATGTTCTGATTGAGCGGCTTACAGACAATTCCCACTCACTGGCTGTACGAAAATAATAATCCCAAATGTCAACCTGTTCCTAACAGTCAAAATGTGCTAATTTATTGCACTTTTAATATCCCGGCTCTCGGCTGGTGGAGATCCGTTCCATGTAATTTAATATTTCGTGGACGGGCATTGCAGAGAACAGCCATGCACCAAACGCTATTTTCAAGATATTTCCATCGACAGCTCCGTGAGAAAACTGTGTGTCGCTAGAGACAAGGACTGTTAAAACTTCATGTGAGTGAAAAAAAAAAAAAAAAGAAAAGAAAAAAGAAAAGAAAGAATTGAAGCTTTATGAGGTGTCGGAAGGCCCTGGTGTTACATCGTGTTTTCTGATTTCGGGTGTTTACCTTTTGATGTCGGAAAGGCTGTTCCTTCTATCTCTGCCATCGTGTTCATTTTAACGTGGATTAAATTTACGTCCTAATAACAAACCAGGGGCGTTTTGATGTAAATGATACCATCTGCTTGCAAAGATGAAAACAACAAGATATTTTCTAATTCCTGATAATGCGTGTGCTTGATCCGTGTAAGACATTTGACAGGGGTTTTTTTTTTTTTTTTTGGAAACCAAACATCAAATGTTTTGTGCCCTGTTGAAAGAGTATGTAGACATGAAAGAAGACAGATACATAAAAGACTCATTAGTGTGAGTCCAAACTTTCTGCCTCAATCTCACTGGCAAAAGCATGTCAAAAATAAGTGTGATTACAGCTGATGTGTTAAAAAAAAAAAAAAAATCAAGCTACAGTGCTAGCGTTTTTAGACACAACGCGTGGTAGAACGCATATGGTAGAACAGACAGAGCGTTAGCATACAGCTTCATTTTCTCACGTAGCCCGTCTTTCACACGGAGACGGAGAGACATAGAGTTTATCGGTTTCATGTTTCATTCTTTAACTGTTGTCTCTTCTCTTGTTTATCTTTAGTGACCAAAAAAAAAAAAAGAAGAGATGTCACCGTGGCTTGGACACAAATATCCGTAATCTCTTCTGTTCTGCAGGCACAGAGAGCATAAGGAGGACACCCTTAGCGACGGCGCTACTCTATGCTATTTGTGTCTTCCTGAGGATGTAACATGACGAATGAAGGCAAATTTCATCTCATTTCTCCTCGCGGTGATTGGCAGCGTCTCAGCCTCCAGAGTCTGTTTGATAAGAGTTTGATTACTGTTCCGTTACGGAAGAAACCGGGCGCCGGCGGAGATGGGTCAAGAGCCGCCCGTCGGGAGGGGGGGAGGGGGGGCGGGGGTGTGGGGGGGGATGTTTCTATCCCCGCCCGTTCCGACTCCCCTGGGGGAGACGGGGCCAGGAGCGGTCGTCTCACCGAGTTATCAGGAATAGTTATCGCTCATTCTCACAAGCACCTTCAGGGTGGGGGGAATAAAAAAAAGAGAGAGAGAAAAAGATACCCCCTTTTTTATTTTTTTTTTTAAATGAAGCATCTGTCCAAGGAAATAAGAGAGGCTGTTTTTTTTCCCCTCACTTTTCATTTCCTTTTTTTGAGTCACAAGGGAATGCGATGCAGCGGTTTTCGGAAGCGCACATGAAAAAAAGGAAAGATAAAAAAGAAGAAGAGCCGGTTTTGATTTGATCATATCTCATTTGTATTTGTCTCCGAAACATCAAGAAGGATGAAACGAGGAGGAGCGCTGAGCGCGCTACACGTGGAAAACGAACCGCGGGACTGAAGCTCGGATGAGCCTTTCCCCCCCCCCCCTAGTTCGAGGCTCGTTGGTGTAAACATAGTTGTGAACTTTTGCCGTCCGTTACGACTAAAATGGGATGGTGTGTATCTGAACAGTTTGATTTTCATCAGATGGAGTGGGGGGGGAAAAAAAAAACCCCACTCAGGAACTGAAGCACTGTTGCCTTCTGGGGCCTGAGTTGTATTGCTTTGTGGTAATAGGTTTAGACACAGTTGTGTGCACAGAACCAACTCCACCAGCTGAGCTGATTGTGGTGGAAGGGATTTGGTTCAGTAGGATGCGGATGTCTCGCGCTTAAAGAGAGGGTTTGCGTGAAGGCTGTCTGGCGTATGCTGGTTAAGATTCAGCGCTTTAAGAGACACGCCATTTCCAGGGAACCGGCTTGAAGTTCAAGGTCGTCGCTCGGCCGTTCCATCTGCGCTGCATTCGCAGAATTAAAACTGTGACATTTTCTCGCACAGAAAAGAATATGTCACGGCCTCTTACAATGGGACGACAGTTGTCAGATTTGCCAAGATTTACTGGGTGGCAGTGGTCAGCTGTTAGTTTCCACAGTGATTGGCCCACCAGTAACGACTGTCTTATACTTCCATCAATGTCTTCAGCAAAAATATATAACATTTCCTCTGCAGTTTTTACAGTTAAGTTTTTCTTTTCTTTTTTTCTTTTTTCTTTTTTTTTTTTTTTGCCTGCTGTACCTTGGCAAATGTGTTTTCAGTCAAAACGGACACGCTTGTTTACCCCGTGCAGCAGAACTCCGATTTCAGAGAGACGTACGTGGGCATATCTCTGAGGATGGGAGAGTGGGTTTATTGAAAAAAAAAAAAAAAAGAAAGGGAGAAGTTTGAGGAGTTATTGCTTGGAGCCCTGCCTGCTGAAGCGTCTCCAGGGGCTAAGCTTTTTGAACCAGAAAGAACAAAGAAGCCAACGGCAGGCTCTTGACAGGATGCGGGAAAGTGAAAGGGGTTGGAGGGCTACGTACTCTCTCCTCTGCCTGGTCAGAAAAAAAAAAAAAAAGTATAAAAAAAAAAAAAGATCCTTGAGAGGAGAGAAGAGCTCTGTAATTTGACATTGGCGGTAGTTGGAGATGAAGATCGGTTTGAAGAGTTGCTTGAAAATTGCAAATGATTTGGGCAGCGGTGGCTTGGTTTTTTTTGGGTTTTTTTTTTTTAACCACTTCCGACTCCTGGCGGATCTTTCCGCCACAAATCTGGCTTTGGCGTCATATCCCAGCTGGCCTCAAACTCCTCTCAAACAGCCCCCGGAACCTGAAGGGGAGGGGAGGGCTTTGGAGATGTTTCCTAACTCCAGCGTGGAGATAACGACTCCGCTGTCACAGCGGGATCTGCTCCTCAGATGGTGAATGTAGTTACAGATTGGAGACATCATACCAAGTCTTTAGAGGACTCTTCTTGTTCTTCTTCTTCTTCTTCTATTTTTTTTTTTTTGCTGTTTTTTTTGTGTGAGCTGTGTTATATATTTATTTATTTATTTGTTTGTGCTCTGACTGCTTGTTAGCATTTCTCAGGAGAAGCCAGCTGAGTCATTGAATTAATTAGTAGGTCTGGCAAGTGGAAATCCTGATGCATTAACTGAGCTTTTCTCTCTCCTCATACCTTCTCTGTAAACAGAACAGCGGCAAGGGACACATCTGAGAGCAGTAAAGAGAACGCAGAGCGAGCAACACGCAACGGGAGAATGTTGCATTGCCTGCTAACCATGAGTTATACACACACACACACACACACACACACACACAATAATTACTACTTATAGCAAAACACAAAAACAATAATGGAGGCAATGCTGACAAATGCCTCAGTCTTAACCATCGAAACAAAAGTTCAACCAAAGACCAGATTTGTAGACAGTGCATTTACATCACATCATCCTTCATTCACAGTCACATAACATGCCTGTGTATTAGATGTTTATAACCATGTAATAAACGTGAACTAAAGTAATAAACCATGCAGCATATGTTTATTATCATTCCAAACATGTATGACCAGACTGAATCGTGCTCGGGCCAAACCCGGCCTTGGCGACAGGCCTTGAGGAAGCCCGAGTTCTTTAATCTTTTTTTTTTTCGGAATTGAAACCACTTACATATAAAGAAGATCAGTGATTTCACACGCTAGCAGTTCTGACTACCAAGCTAAATATGTCACGCATGCAGACTGCGCCTTCATAGAGATTCAGTTCACACACACACACACACACACACACACATGCACACAGCTTGTCTGAGACTGCACTAAGACTCAGAAAAAGCACACATCTTCAGGACTGCAGCCAAGTCAGAGATGGAGAAGGGAACAGAGAAGAATACAGGAGCGCTGGATGGGGGAGGGACAGAAGAACCGCGGGGATGAGGAAGGAACGAGGGAAGAAAAGAGAGGGAAATGAAAGTGTGGGAGGGAGCGTGCCAGTCCCGAAAAAAAAAAAAAACCCACTTGGGAGGGAGCTGGGCGTCTTCTGAAACCACAGCCAATACTCCCCAGCATCCACGGCGGCTGACAGCTGCCGAGTGTCTGACTGACAGCCAACAGGTTTCATCCAGTTTTCGCTGTACATGACTGTAGATAAAAAAAAAAAAAAAAGAAAGAAAAATAAATAAATAAATAAATAAATAAAAAGACAAAGCATATTTCCTGAGCTCCTGAAGTCTGAATATTCTGGGAAAAAAGAAGGGGCGTGGGGGGGGGGGGATTTTTGACACTGATAACTCAAAAAGCGCAAATGGTTTGTGGATTGTGAACCTGTCCGTTTGATCTCTTTTGTGTGTTCTTGAGCTTCACGTTCTGCCAGGAGAACCAACTGTAAAAAAAAAAACAAAAAAAAACGAGTACAAAACATTCAAAAACCGAACAACATTCGCTGAAAGAGCGACAAAATTATCGCCAGGAACCGAACCGACGTGCACCTCTGGCCTTATTCGTTTTTTTCTTTTTTCTTTCTTTTCTTTCTTCCTCTCTTTTTTTTTTTTTTAACTCACTGTGACTGCTGAATCGCATATGGAAAATGTGAATGGGGGTAAAGTGTTCAGAGAGTTGGCTGCTCTGAATGGCACCGTAATAGGCTCTAATGGAGCTCGGTGGTGACTGGGAGCCCATGGGAGATTAAACCAAAGTCTTTTCATAATGGGAAACATAATGATACAATTACAGGCAGTCCTTTAATGACTTAGCAACAGCTCACCCCTCCCCACGCCGCCGCCCCCCCCCCCCCAAACCCCTTATCAGAGTGGCCAGAAACTTATTCAAAGCATTATCTATTGAATCAAGTGTTTAAGAGTGCAAACACACCCACCAGTCAGCAAATTCACGTCGAGTTATAAATCTATAGAAACCAAGGGCCCGTCGGTTAAGTTGCTGAAAAGCCTTTATACAATGTACCTTATGCTACATTTAATCAGTCAGATCAATATCTGCAATATTACTGAGCGTAACCACCTATAACTGTTTGCCTCACTCTGTGTCTCTGAGTGTCGTTTCGACTGCTTTTTTGAGCTACCCCAGTCTAAAAAAGAAGCAAAGCTATGAGCATACACACACACACACAAACACACGGATGCTTTTATGTATATGTGAGTTCCTGTATGTGGGAATTTCTAGTCTCTCCCTTGTCTGTTTTTGAAGAATTGTGGTCTGCATGGCGCTACGGCGAAAATAACTTTGGTTTAAAAAAAAAAAAAAAAAAAAAAGATTAATTTAAACGTCCAGGCGCCATTCGTCATGCTCAGGAGGTGCAGCTCCCTGCGACACACCAGTGATCAACTCGCCCTCCTTCCATAATCACACCGCTACACGTGGACGTTTGTCGTTTTCGTCTTCCGCCCACGCCTCGTGCCGTAGAACCCCCCCCCCCAGAGGGCTCGCCCTGCTGTTCTTCGAGGAAAGAACAGTGTGTGTTCACCCCCCCCCCCCCTCCAAACCACCCCCCACCCACCCACCCACTACAACACACTCCACCACAACACACCCCACCACCCCCAAAGTGTCCTTCTAGAAATTTCCACTAGTTCAGGACAGTTTTTCTTCCCAAACATGAACGTTTTTGGTTTGGTTTTTTTTTTTGCGGTTTTGTGCAGGAAAGCTTTTTGAAGGTCGAAGTCCTCGGCCTCCCTTTGACTTTTAACACCCGAAACTTAAGGCTGACAAGCTAGATTGAGCATACCCGGCCTAAGTGCAAGTCAGATTAAATTCCTGAGTGATTACGTAAGGGTCGGTTGCTCACGGCAGGCTCCCGCTTGATAGACAGCTGGGATTTTCACGGTCGACACTCATATTTAACAAGATCAGATGTTATGCCACGACAAGGTGCAATTTTCATTAACCTCCAGCAGAGCCATGATTTAAATGTGTCAGACCTGCAATTAGTTGATTGTGATTGATTGATAAAGTCGGTGGTTGTACTTTTTCGTCTTGAACGGAGGTAGATCGGGGGCCGCAGCTACGCCGCCTCCACCCTCCATCCTCCACCCCCCAGCGCCCTGTAAAATCTCGCCGCATTATTCTCTCTCTCTCTCTTTCTCCCTCTCTCCCTCTCTCTCTCTCTCTCTCTCTCTCTCTCCCTCTCTCTTTCTCTCTCTCTCTCTCTCTGACTGAACGCACGCGCGTCGACCGGCTGTGGCAGATTTGCGGCCCCAGCATGGGGCAGATGCGAACACTCAGATCACAGCACGACCGTGGTGTGTTAAGCGGTAATGAAAAAGTGGCCAGTCTGACTCGGCCAAGGGGAAAAAAAAAAAAAAGAAAAAAAAGAAAAAGGAAAAAAAACAAAAAAACTAAAACGCTCTGGTTTGGCTGTTATCTGGAGACACGCGTAATGATATGCATCACCGCTTTGGCCGGCGTGTGTAGGGTCCTCCTGATAGGCCTTTCATACGGACAGAGAAACCTTCACGTCCGTCTCAAGCCGCTGTGATTGCGCGTGATTGATTTTCCCGTGAACCTTTCCGACGTTTTTCACATTTACGTCTCATAATTTCATACGCTGTTGTCTTCGAGCGGTAACTAAAATGCGAATTCAAACTGATGAGCGTGTTGTGTTCCCCAGCGATCAATGTAGAATAAGATACGAGATAACCGCGGCAGTTTGTACATTGTGTTTGGACAAAGACTGTGGATGCCACATGAAATAGTGACATATTATATCCGTAGATATCTTCCTTTTATGTAATTGCAACATTAAAAAGCAAAATAACATTTTCTCATATACCACATACAAACTTCATTAATTGTTCAAACCCTCACTGAACCACAGGAGGACAGCTTGTATCATCAAGGTTTCCACGTTTAGGTTTGCGGGTCACTGAAACTGGAGGTCCATAAAGTAACACCCCTAGAGTAACTTGGTGTCAAGTACTTTAGCTAACACTCAACTGTAGAGACAGGATGGGGGGGGGGGGGGGTGGAACGACCTTGTATCACTCCAAAACCAATTCAACATCCCCAACGACCCACCTGGGAGCCAGGTCAAGCTCCCAGAACCTTCTGGAGCCCTGACCCAATGAAACACTGCTTTTGCTGCCGTGGGGTGGGCCAGAGATGGTGCCGAAAGCACCTTGAATACCTTTATGATTAGCAATTAGAACATAATTACGGTCCCGAGTCTCGAAACAGGAGAAGAAGAAAAAAAAAAAAGAAAACAGGCAAAAGCTGCACGGCATCTTCAGGAACAAAAACAATTTCCTCCTCTTCCTCCTCCTCTTCCTCCTCCTCTTCCTCCTCCTCTTGTTTGTGCAGCGGACGCCCCGGTGACCTCTCCTCATGTCTGCGTATTCGCTTGCCATAGCTAATTGCCACGTGTTGAAAGAGTGACGCGGAGAGGAATGAAGGTGGGCATGTTGTTTAGGTCAGCTCACCAGACAAAACAGGCCCAAGCCCTCTGAGCAAACATGACACACGGGTCTGAGAAAACAGAGAGAGAGAGGGGGGGGGGGGAGAGAAAGAGAGAGAGAGAGAGAGAGAGAGAGGGAGAGAGAGAGAGAGGGGGGAGAAAGAGGGAGAGAGAGAGAGGGAGAGAGAGAGAGAGAGAGAGGGGGGAGAAAGAGGGAGAGAGAGAGGGAGAGAGAGAGAGAGGGGGGGAGAAAGAGGGAGAGAGAGAGAGGGAGAGAGAGAGAGGGGGGAGAGAGAGACTGAATGAGACCTGCTTCCCATTGATCAGTATCAGCTTTTATTTTATTACTCACTTAAAGAAGGTAACGTGATATATAAGAGCGCTGGTGAAAATGTGATTACCGTGATGGCTGGGGAGGAGTGGGTATAGTATTGAACGAGTATATCAGAGACTGTAAAAGAAACAAAAAAAAATACCAAGGGGGATCGAATATGACATAATCAATTAATCATTTTCTTCAGTGATTACTTCTCCATATTCTGCCATAGGGCTCTATGGTATAAAGATGACAACAGTTTTAAGAGCGATTTTGTTTTCAGATTAAGGCAAAATGATTTCCACATATTATTTTGAATACAGGTTATACAACCATGACTTCCACAACCACCTCACATCGAAGTCTTCATTTGAGCGTAGAAGTAACACATTTACCCCAAATGCTATAGGCTACACATGTTACCATGTACATTCCATTTATTCACGATGCTCTTCAGTTTATGTCTGATATTTAAAATCTTCCTGACTAAAGGATGAAATTCATCGTCTGTTGCTAATCAAAGTTTGTGTGGAGGTTGTGTATATGCGTATATCGTACAACGCGGAGTTCAGTATTTAACAGTATATTAAATCTGATCAGAGGCATTATGTTCGCGGGCGATGCGTGTTAAACCTTTTGGATTTAATAGCTTTTCAAACTTATGAAACGCGCTCTTTCATTCAGATAAATATTACAACAAATGTCAGTCATATATATGGACAGCGCTTGCTCTAATCCTGCGGCTGTCTGGTGTAAAGGTTGAAGATGATGCCGCGCTGACATTTGAATACACGCGCAGATTTTCAATTTTTGTCTCGGCGCGCGGAGCGCTTTTTTCTCAGACGTTTACATTGAGCGCAGGTGCCTTTATCTCTGCCGCTGATCAATATGTTATTCCAGGACTGACAGATAAGACCTATCTGGCTTTTAGATTCCGAACGACGGCCTCACCAGCGCTGTTTCCCTATTCAAACTCAGCTCTGCCTCACCATACCGCTCCTCTCTCCGTCTCCTAAAAAAAATAAATAAAATAAAATAAATAAATAAATCGCAAATCACTTTAGGAAACATTTGAGCCAGTTCTAAAAATGATAAACTTTCTTTCTCTCGCTCGTAAAAAGGTTATCAAAAAACAGCGTGTGGGCGAAGTTTTGTGCGGAAGAGAGCTGATTGCTCTCTAAATGAGAACGGGGGGATATTGTCGTTTGGCACCCCCCCCCTCCACGTCCCACTCCCCTCCGCAGCGCGAAACCCCCACCGCCACCCCCACCGCCACCCCCACCCAACACCAATTAGCCTGACAGTCTTATAAAACATTCCATGAGTAACCTGGAAGCTTTCTCTCCCTCACGCCTCATGCATTCCTAATGACGACGGAACTTAAATGGCTTTGCCTCCATGCCCCTGGAATTTCAAATTGCTCTGTCTATCTCCTACCATTTATCTTTCATGGTCTCTGATCCACCTCCTGCCAGAGCTGAGCTTCCTCAACAATATAAAATGTTGCAAAATAAATGGCCAGACCCAAATGGAAATTTCCACACCGTCTCGGATTAGAGGTAAACACGGATTCTCGCATTTTCAGCTGGGAAATGTTTTGCGGGATGAGTGAATGAGTTTAACCCCCTCGTGTCAGTGTGGCCTGCCGAACAGTGGGAAGACCAGCAATCTCTGCCCTGTAAAGTTCGAGGTTTTATGGAGCCTAAGAGTTTATTTATTTATAATTGACGGTATGCTACATTGACTTTTTCCTTTGTTAGGAAGGACATTGGTTGTGATTGGATGAATCTCGCGAATCTGTCAAAAAAAAAACAACAACAACAACAACTCTTGTGTTTACAGTTTTTGTCCTTGTTACTCATCTTGCTGTTTGTTGAATAATTACCGTAATTCTTCTATTATACTCTCTAGTCACTCACAGAAAGTTCCTAGAGATAATGAGTGTAATTCTTCTATTATAATCACTATTCATTTTGATAATAGCAATATAATAATTATTTTAATATCACACAAAGATACCTCTGTAATAATCTCTATTTGTGCAAGAATAAAAGCTACACTTTGCAGTGGGTAACCTCTCTGTCATATCTATGTTTCTGTGGAGACATCCTTTGGACGTGTATGAGCTGAAACGGCAGAATAGATGGTTTGAATTGGCGTCTCTGGCATGAGGGAGAACCAAATGTACTCCTCACCTAATGCCGCAGGTCAGACTAATTCAGCTTTTGTTGGATTTCAGGAAATTGCCATAGAATTGACCGGAAAGTGCTTGTACCTGAAGATTAGAGAGGTGATCCCAGGGGCCAAGACTGAGACACACACACACACACACACACACACACACACACACTCTCCCTCACACACACAGGGAGAGAGAGAGAGTGTTCAATTCAAGATCATATATCCCCTGTGATGATGGCAGAAATGAAAGGCTACCAGCGAGCATCAGTGGTCGCTATACTCTGGCTAACACTGAGCTGAACCCGGTTCTGTCTCCACCTCACATTTAAAGAGGTTTCACACTCAACACACAGCAGTAAAATTGAATGTGACTGCCTTAACGTTACTGGGTCACAGTGTTGGATGTACAGAGATGCTGTGTGTGCCGTTTTCTGTTTGTTTGTTTGTTTGTTTGTTTGTTTGAAGATGTACGCTGTCTTTGCAGAGATGTACCATGGGGAGATAATGGCCCATGTTTGATATTAACTCTTCATAAGGACCTTTGTCCCTGACAAGCGGCTCTCATTCCACACCAGAGGCAAGAGATGCGGATAACCGGTCCAATCAGCAGTAGCTGCCTTTGGAGACCACCCTCATGTTTTTGTTTTGACTGCCATTTTTATTTTTTTATTATTTATTTATTGAGGGATATTAAACGTAAACTCATTGCCACTAATGATTAAAAACACAGGACTGGAACCAGATGGCGAAAAAAACCAAAAAAAAACCCCCAAAAAAACAGCAGGTGGTTAATTATTTCCCCACATCTCTACACCTCTGCTGAAGACAGTAAAACTCAACCAAGATTTAGACAGTGCTAAGCATAAATATAGTTCTCTCTCTCTTTCTCTCTCTCTCTCTCTCTTTCTCTCTTTGCTTTCTCTCTCCCTCTCTCTCTTTCTCTCTCTCTCTCTCTCTTTCTCTCTTTCTCTCTTTGCTTTCTGTAATGAGGGAGGCAGTGAGAGGAGAGAAAACTCAAAGATAATGAGGCTTTGGTCCTGAGGGAGTTGAGAGAAGTCCAGGATATAACCCCCCAAAGGAAACTGTGACTGAGGTCAATGACAGGGCCCCCGGAGTCCTGCAGAGATGTTCTGCGATGCCAAAGTCACCTGCCTGCCTGCCTGCCGCACCGGACCGGACCGTTCCCGGCCGCAAAGATAATTTCTGTCATCTCGCAGCACCTTGACGATGTCTTAATTACAGCCCTTGCACGGGAGAAGAATTTGCATTTCGGGCGACGGCGGAGAAGCACTCGTATCAGAACGGAGATGTCGCCTATGGAGATGCTTTTCAATATCGTGGAGAAAAAAGAAAAGCAAAAAAAAAAAAAAAAAAGGTGTGACGATAGGCGGTGAGCCAACTGTTTCCAAGTCTGTTCATGCCTGTATCTTGTTTTCTTTCCACTTGACTGTCCAGTGAGTCAGAAAGAAAAGAAAAACAGTATGTGTCTCTGTTTTGGCTGTATATTTTTTTTTTAAAGCGTATTTGGGGTTATTTTGTGTGTGCGTGCGTGTGTGTGTTTGTGTGTGCTCGCACGTGATAAAGCGTATTGTTATGTAAAGCACACATATGGAGAAAGACAAAAACAGCTCAGCAAAAGAATTTCAAGGAGGTGCCGGGGGGGTGGGAGAGGATTTAAAGACCACTCCATATCTGTGGGGTTACGTCTCCATAATAACCTCATTATTCATAGCCAAGGCCTCCAACACTCGGGTTACAGTAATGAGACACACTCTCTCTCTCTCTCTCTCTCTCTCTTTCCCTCTCTCTCTCTCTCTCTCTCTCTCATTGCTGAGTGTCACCTTTTCAAAGAAACTGTGAGGAGAACGCCTTGTGCTGCTGCTAATGACCAGTGTGGAAATCAGTGGTACCTTAGGACAAATAATCACACCTAGCTGCTGTTTTATTGGTTAGACCTTTTGAAACTGCTGTATGACCGTCTGAGTTTGCTCTTCTTCTTTTTTTCTTTAGAAAAGCAAACAAAATGATCACACGTTTTTCCTTTAATGCATTCCTGTTTAACTTTCGCAAAAAAAAACCCCAAAAAACGTAATCCTATGTTTTTCTCTTCTTTCCCGGATTGAAGCAGCGGGTCTATTCAACAATTCAGCGAGTCCAAATCATGCTCTTGTCACTTTGAAAGCAATTCCTCTGTCATAAGTGGAGGACAAACAATTTTGAAGATGTGTTTGCTCTCGCCGCTGTCGTGAAAACCAGTTGATAAAGCACGAGAGAGAGAGAGTGTTTGAAGAGTTTTGAGAAATCGCACTGTTAAGCATTAGCTCTACGTTTAGACCGCACACGTATGGAGCGTCGACAGAATTCAGACGAGTCTTTAGAGTACTCCTGTCAAGTCTAGTGTAGATTCATCTAACGGCAAACGGTGTGGGTGGGGTGGGTACACATCTCCGTTCTCCTCCGATAAGATTTCGGGACCCCCAAAATCTCATTTACAGACAGCAGAGGTGTCTGTAGCCTTGCGCTATATCATAAGCTAACACGTCTCATCTTTCAGTGTTGCTTGCATTACTAATGCTCTTTTATGAAACCATATGTCAGGAACTAATTCAAGAAAAAAACGTATTTTGTAATTTAACAATAATTACAGGCAGTCAGTCAGTCAGCAAATTAGCGACGCGCTAGCCCTGTATCCGTATCGTGTTCAGGCGGTGGTGAGTAAGGTGCTATTAAATGAAATTAAAGCCATGATAAGTGGTAATGCGTTTTATATTAAGGAATATGAACTGCTGTGGAGTCTCTTTTCTTCTACGTTTTCCTCCCGTGGGAAAGGGGGGGGGGGGGGCTGCGGTTTTCCAGCTGAAATATCTCCTCAAGGCCGAAGATCTGTCCACGCAAACGCTGACGGAACTCAGTCATTACAGAGTGAGTTATCTCACGGTACGTTGCTTAGCTATGCTTTGTAATTTAAGTTCGGCGGTGTCGTTAGCCCGAGTCGTGACGCTCACGGGACAGACCGTAGCTGAGTCTTAAGCCTGTTTTTGCTCAGTAAGTGTGAAATAAAACCTTACGGCGGCCGCACGTCGAGAAACAGCAGAGTAGCCGCGGTAAAGGGGCGGCGGTCTCTCGTCACCGCCCGGCCCTGAGCCCCGTCTGATGGCATGATAGATTGTCTCATAAAACCCACGTCGCCTGTGTTCGTAGGTGACAAGAAATCTACAGTTGTCCTAATTGGACGGACGACAACTCCCCCCCCCCGGAACACACACACACACACACACACACACTCTCCAGCATCCCCTCGTCACCCGACGTTTGATCAATGGAGCAGCACCGGCTGCTGTCTCGTACCGTTAATGAGTTGACCGATCATTTTCAGCGTGCTCTCCTCTCCGCCACACCGCACAGTCTCTCTTCACCGCACAGT
>NC_044503.1:2951207-2956207 GCF_902362185.1 Chanos chanos | reverse complement strand
GTTCAATTTTCACGGCGTAGCTGCTGTTGTTTACAGGTCAAAGGGTCAAGGTCGTCAAAACTGTGGTTTAATGCGCTGTCAAGGTGCTGTTGTTCACAGCATCACACCAATCACACAAAATATCTGTCACTCCCGCCTCCATATCAGAAACAAACAGAAGGACAAAATAAGGTTGATAAGACTATCTACAGCCCGACATCTGCAGGAGTACCCACTAATCCAAGCAAACTTCCTATGGATTAATGGATCATTCTGGAAAAGATCCAAATCGCTTTCATATGGCATCAGCAGCCCTCAAACACATTGATTACGACTGTCGTGAAAAATACTATTTTGAAGTTTAACCGCCTTCTTTCTCCGCTGTGCCCAGGGTGTTGGTTGACTTCAGTTGACTTCAATGCAAATAAATAAATAAAGGCAGAAAGAAAAGAAAAAGATGGAATGGTCGTACCCGCAGGCGGTGGAGAAAGGTCACGAGGCACGGGGCTATATTCAAAGCCGGTCTTGCCATGTCGGAGCGCGTTGGGTTATTCCCCGTGTCAAGACAAAACTTAAACAAAGACGTGACGGTGTCTGTCAGCCTGCGTCTCGGAGCTCAGGCCCACAGAGGACGGCTGTGTGGGGATCTGTCAGCCTAACGTCAACGTCCAGACAAGCAGGCCACGATATGAGCTCCTGCTCCATTCTGTTCCTGGAGGAGAGGACTCCCCCGCCAGCTGCCTGGAGACAGGCGCGCCTGGAATGAGTGACAGGTGAGTTCTGCTGTACCTGAGCGGAATGAAGGACCCCAAAGCAGCACAGACAGAGAGAGAGAAAGAGAGAGAGAGAGAAAAGACAGACAGGGAGAGAGGAGGAGAGAGTGAGAGAGAGAGAGAGAAAAGACAGACAGGGACAGAGGAGGAGAGAGAGAGAAAGAAGACAGACACAGAGAAAGAGAGAGACTGACAGAGAGAGAGAGAGAGAGAGAGAGAGAAAAGAAGACTTGTCAAGCTCATGTTAGTATGCAGCGGATGGATTGAGAAGGAGTCTGTTCCTATGGTGCATTTTTTTATACAACAATGAAAAAAAAATACAGTAACACCACCTCAAATGTCAATGTTGAAAATTATTTTTGTGCCTGCTCGATCAACTGCCTATCTCTCTATTTATCTGTGTCTTTTGTATTATTCCAGGTAGTATAGAAATCAGTGTATGCTGACGTGAGGATCCACACGTTAATAATACAGGGGAAAAACCAGTGGTTTGAGCGCTGGACTTTTTGCAGACCACTATAGACCATGGGCTATAGACTGCTTCCTCCCAGTCAAGGACCATCAGTCAATCTCTGTTTCTGTAAACAGACGAGAAGAAAATATTTGCTGAGAAAAAAATATCACATCCAACCCTGACGCCAACAGTCAAGCTATCCGCACCACTCTCATGACACGTGGTGTTTGAAAAATGTCATTTTCTCTTCTTTAATGCAAGCTTGTTTTGGCTGAAAGCCATAGCAACCTAGTCACTCCATTTACTTTGGATGAATAGTAGAGTTCAACAGACCAAAGCTTTTTTTTTTTCTTTTTTTTCTTTTTCCAGGTTCACCCTCATTCATTCGACTTTATGGCCATGAGGAGCGAATTGGAGAACTTGAGAGACCCTGAAGAGGCAGAATCTCACCTCACACAAATTTCGCCGAGACCCCGAGACACAGCACAACTGAGCCTCACTGGTCCTGTTCAACGACTATAATTATTTTACCCAATCAGGAATTTACCGAGGTCTGGCTCTCCTTGCTACACTCCGGTACCAGTGTTCCCAGTTAAGAAAGTCTTTCTGAAGACGAAACCGTTCATTTGACCCTTTTTGCTTGCCTGCCATTAAACATGGAGAAACAACAGGGACACCCTGCAAAAATCCGACAGAAGAACAGCAGTGAGCTGGTAATTCAGCGGACGTACATCTGTTCTGTTTGTTACTGAAGACTCACCTTAATTTAATCGGCGGCCGACCTCAACGTCGAGCCGGAGAAGTAATCTGTTTTGTGATACAGGACTTGCCGTAGGACTGTTTATGTATGAGGGATTTGTCAAAGATTTGGCGGAAACGGATTTGACAGAAAAAGATTGTCACACGTTGTCAGTCGTGTGGTTCTGAATGCACTGATTGACAACGAGCCAGCGTCTCCGCCTGTTTAGCTTTCACTTTAGTGTGTAAACCTTTCAATCATCAAAGAACACCACGGCAGATAACGCAAAAAAAACCAAAAAACAACCTGCCCTTCACATTTTTTATTCTCAGATTCTGCTGCCGACCAGCATACACCAGCATTCACTCTTTATATCTTTAGACCATTTTTTTTTTGTTCTATCTTTCTGTCAGAAGGTGTTTAAACATCATCATTCCCAGTTAAACCAAGCCTTGAGAATCTAAACTGTGACTCATGTCTAGGCTTCTGCTAGAGTTCCGAACTCCATGGCAACCAGTGCCAGCTCCACTGTTGGCATCTAATGGTTCGGCTATGTCATCTCTCATACCTGCAAGGTTCCAGTCAGGGGAATGGATGATACCGGAAACACTGAAATTGCCCTGGACGTTAACCTTTCTGTTCCTGGTTTTTGTTTTTTTGTTTTTTAAATAAAAAACACCCAGCGTTGAAGCGTTGAATGATCTACAAATCTCAGATGCTGCTTTTTAAATAGCAAATACGCATTTGAATCCAACTCGTTTGACAGAAATTTCTCTTTTTCTTTCCAACCTTTCTGACCACTGTATCGGCAACTAGAGTGATGCCTGAGTATATACGGACGCAGTTTTTGTACTGATGACTTTTTTTTTTTAACAAAGAAAAACATCTTTACGTATATACACATAGACATGCTTTATACCCGGAACAGTGTAACTGTGTGTGCGATTTGTACTTCAAAGTGAAAGAGCTCTAGCACATCAATGCAGAGAGAGAAAGAGAAAGAGAGAGAGACAGAGACAGAGAGAGAGAGAGAGAGAAAGAGAGAGAGAGAGAGAGAGGGAAAGAAAGAGAGGGAGAGAAAGAGAGAGAGAGAAAGAGAGAGAGAGAAAGAGAGGGAGAGAAAGAGAGAGAGAGAAAGAGAGAGAGAGAAAGAGAGAGAGAGAGAGAGAAAGAGAGAGAGAGGAAGAGAGAGAGAGGAAGAGAGAAAGAGAAAGAGAGAGAGAGTGAGAGAGAGAGTGTTCACTCACCCACTGGATGGACGATACATATTTCAATAATGCGCATTCTGTATTCAGTGTGGCATAAAAAATTCAGTGCTGGATCCTGGGGGGTTTCTGATAATGACTCTGGGCGTGCAGAGCTCAGGCAGAAGATTCGTCTCCGGGAAGAAAACAGCCGAAGAATCTGCCCGCCGCTGTAAACGCTGTCTGTCTGTAAACGCTGAGAACAGCCTCCATCATTTCACTGGAGGTCATCTCTCAACCAGTGTCTCTCCCGCTGCTACGCACAGGAAACGATCTACAGCTATTGAGAACGTCTCACCGCATTTATCTCCCAAATCTACATCTGCGATACTGAATTAAATACCGCGGTATGCGGTGATGGAGGAAATCTCTCTCTCTCTCTCTCTGTGTATATATATATATATATATATGTGTGTGTGTATGTATATGTGTATGTATGTACGTATGTATATGTGTGTGTATGTGTGTGTGTGTATATATATATATATATATATATATATATATATATATATATATATATATATATATATATGTATGTATGTATGTATGTATTTATGTGTATGTATATACATATACTTATATATAACACACACACATACACACATACACACATATATACATATATATATGAGAATGTTCTGGAATGTTAAATAAAAGCTAAGTGCCTGACAACATCAGCACCGTGATCCAGCTGTCTACACTAAAGTAGGATGTTTAGCTGAATATGTTTATTAATCAAACACCTACTGTGGCGGATTGGTGGATTAACTTACTTTTTTTTGTCATCTGTTAAATTTCAGGGGTGTTTGGGCGGGGGTGGGGGGGGGTTGGTGGTGGAATGAAATACAGAGGAAATATCAGAGGAAAACTAAACCGGGCATCAATTTTTTATTTTTGTTTTGGCCGGGGAGCATTACAGCCTGTAAGGCAAATGGGTTTTAAAAAATTAAATTGTAACGTCCCAGTATGGATGCTTATCTTCCACTGCAGGGGAGGGGGGAGAGCCGAGAATCCAGCACAGAATAACTATCTCTGATCCAGCGTGACAGACTGACAAATAAATAAGAAATAAACAAAAAAAAAAAAACAGTTTTTTTGAAAAGCCGCATTGGGTTCACCCGTGTGGTTGAGCGAGTCACTGCTGTTTGACGCTCTTTCTGCGTTTGCAGGCTCCAAACTACCCATAATTCCCCTGACATTTTGTGTGTGTTTGTTTCCACTTCTCTGTCTTAACCATGTATTGCAATCTCACATTATTTCCGAGCCTTTTCAGATTAATGGATTAAGAGCACTGTGTATGAGTGATGTCAGAAAGCGTCATCACTCGTTATAAACGTGTCATAAACTCACATGTTATAAGCTGCTTACTGTCTCATAATGTTTTGCAACAGGTTTTCTACGGTATGTATTCATCGAAATGTCATTTAAACAAGTCGTTTAATTTGCGTTTTACCACATATTGAACACACTGGTTCACAAAGGCCATGTACCTTTGATCTTGTTTTTTTTTTTTCTTTTTCTTTTTTCATTCCATTAACCGGCACAGTTTTACATTTCAAGGCTCTTTAGACAAAGCAGTGTCCAAAAGGAGCTCTGCTAACACCCACGTCTTCCATGCCGCTGACATGACTGACTGTCCTTTATGTGTGGGAGCTGCTCTGAGCAGGGGAAATTTTAATTACGCAGTGTGTCAGCTGTAAAAACCAGGTTACGGAGCAAATGTCACCACATGTTCAAACCACTCTCTACGCCTCGGCTAACGGACTAAACCTCAATTTCTCACTGCTTAGAGTATGTAGCGAACTGATGTT
>NC_044503.1:2933707-2946207 GCF_902362185.1 Chanos chanos | reverse complement strand
TGAACCGTGAATACAAGATTGTTTTTATTCTGACAGGCAGCGTAATCTATTCAAAAAAAGACTCGCATCTCATTACTGGCATCTCTGATGACAAAAAATGATTTTATATTCGTGGAAGGAAACCGAAAAACTTTCATCCACGGTTGGGGAGAGAGAGAGAGAGAGAGAGAGAGAGAGAAAAAAAAAATCTAGCTTGGAGTCAAATATTCCTTTAATCATGGCATATCAGAGGTAATTTTTTTTTCACAGAATGTCAAATGTATTTATTTATTTATTTATTCATTTGCTTCGTTCATCAAATATTCATTGACTAAGACATGTTACGCTCGCAGTAAGATCAGCGGCGTTAAAATAGTTCCTACAGAGTTCAAGTGGATCTCTTTTCACTCAAAGTGTGGAACTGGATCCTGTTGAACTCTGAAGGAGTAAATTAAACATTGCTGACATTGCTGTTTTGCATGTATATAGCCTACAGTCTAAACAGACTTTTAACTCTCTCTAGAGTTCCTCGGGGTGTGCCGTGACTTTTTTGCTGTGTGACTTTTTTCTTTAGTGTACAGTCAAATGAAAGCAGGCATGTGTGAAATCCTACAGTCTTCAGTGTTTTCAGCGCGGTATCAAAGCGACTGCTCCAGATTCACAATAAGAACCCTGTGAAATGGAAATGCCCCAACCCGCCGTTGTTTTGTCGTTCGCTCCAAACGAGTCTGCCAACACTGGCAATCTCCGATGTTGAGAAAAGGTTGTTGATTTTCGAGCGTCTTCTCCCCTCTCCACGCAGCACTGTTCACGACTTTCGGCGCCTGAGCCAGAAAGTTCTGGAAGCCGAGAGAGACAAAAACGAGCTGAAAAATTCATGGCTGCTGTCTGACTAATTTACTGCAATTTTTGTTTCAGATACCCATACTCGCAAAAAAAAAAAAAAAAAATCTTTGAAATGCATTTGATGCTGCAAAATGTGCTTTGAAAACAAAACAAAATACAAAACAGTATCTTAAAAATAGCTTAAGCTTCAAAGCAGGAAGCATAATTACTTTCAAAGACAATCTGCAATTTATATTCCCTGAGAGTCTCTGATAGGTTTTTATAGCAGCAGCTATTAGACACTCTGATGCGTGTGTGTGTATGAATGTAGCCATATACGTGGGACGAATGTTTTTAAAACTTCGAGGAAAATTGTGCCAGTTGTATCAGTGCTGCACATTAGAAACCTTTAAGACAGACTCAACAAAAACAGGCCACATACAGCTGAGTTAGCGTTAGCGTTAGCACCACTCCATTCAATGGCATTTTCCTGAGGTGGACAAAAGAACTTTATCTGGTGTCACTCTTATTGGGCCTCATTGGCTATAAGCCTTTAAAAAACTCTTTAGTACCACTTTACAATAGGACTACCCATGATAAAGGACTTATAAATGGTTTATCATTAGGTTGTAAACACTTTACAAATCATTAATAAACGATTATAAACAAGTTATCACACAGTTTTCATACATCAGTGCAGGCTCACTATTTGGCAAGATCACAAACCAGGAAGTAACATACATAACTTGCTGACACAGTAGGAGGTTAGTACATTATTCACGTAGACAATTACAGTTACGGTACACAGATAACATCAAACTGTCACAAGAATTCACAACACAACACAACACAAAGACTACATGATGAATAATACACATACACTTCTACTAGCCACAAAGGAAAACATAAACTGAACAACAACGAATTGGAGCTAAACAATAATAATAATATTTATTTAGAGCCCAATATCACTATTTATAGTCTCAAAGGGCTTTACATGTCTATAACAAAGTCAAATCAAAATTATATCATGCAATATATAATAAACAAGAGTCCATTGCCCCAAGGCATGCTGGGAGACTCCACCCATCTACCACCCCCCCCCCCCCCAAAAAAAACACATCACAATATGCCACTTTAGTATGATAGCATATGTCATATCAACACCGGTGACAAAAATAAAGACAGCTGCCGATAGCATGCTGAAAATGTTAAGGTAAACAATATGGCCAAAGTCTTAGTGTATGAATCTGGTCATTTGATATGGAAATTCGATATGCAGTAATCTGATATGCCAAATGAAAGTTTTTGACTATTAAGATATGCTGACGGTGGTTAAATGCTAGTAACTTATTAACAAATACCTGATGAAGCTGACAGGTATAAATGCTGGCTGATGGAGAAGACAAAGTAAGCAAAGTAACCAATGAGATCGTGGGCTCAACAGTGCAGATAAATGTGGGATCACTATTTGGCAAGCAACAGTTCACCGTTGCCCCTTTTTATCTAATATCTTATAACAGCTTATTAATGATTTATAAAGTGTTCACAACCTCATTAATACACTAATTATAAACCGTTCACAAATCCTTTTTAAGGGTAGTCTAATTGTGAAGCGGTGCCAGCTCTTTTCATGGGGTTAATTTTTTTAAAAGCAACGTAACTAGAATAATTCTTCTGTGTCAGAGGGAGAATGATATACTGTCTCTCTACGGGGAAAGTGTAGGCAGGTGAAGACTCGGCCAGTAAAACGTTTATCATCAAACGAAAATGGTGAGTTCTTTTCGGTCCATCTGCCCTGATTCACGAGAGAAAGAAAAATGAAGAGCCATTCTTCTCACGCTAAGATTAGCAGCCCATATTGACGACCGGGTTTTGGTTTTTTTTTTTAATCAATTTATAAAGCTCTGGTTCCCGTGAGTCCAAAGCCGTGATTCATTTTTTTTTTTTTTTTTTTTTGCAAAAAAGGTGCAGGCAAAACCAAATCGGACTGCATTTATAGTTCACGCAAGGATCTGCACACTCACTGGAGTTCACTGCAGTTCGGGGTGAATGGGTTTTTATAATGGATATCCATTTAACAAGTCGAACTGGCCAATTCATTTCTGAAAAACGTTAACGCTACATTCTAATCCCGCGTAATTGCTCGAGCTGCGCGCTGTTCATTTGAGCAATAATGAGTCCGACATCAAAAAACATGGATTTATGTACAATACAACTTAATTTCATTAACTTAATCACCAACTCTCAGCTCCCTACAGAGCAGTGGCAAAGCGCAGTATTAGTCAGCTCCTGCTCCATTCCATCACACTGGCAAAATTGGTCTTCTACGTCTACTCAAATAAGCTAATACGAAGCGTTAAACATATCCGTTGACCCAGCGCACACACGCGCGCGTGTCGTATCAAAATGTGCTTTCTCCGACTTTTTTTTTTTTACAAATCTCTCTGCTCGGAGAGTCCTAAACATGAAGCGAATGTGTAATGAGCTTGACCTTTTAAAAAAGGGAAGGAATCGCAGTCCTCAGCAGAATGCTTATAAATAGCTGCACCCCATCCTCCCAATTCACTTTGCATGCTTCGCCATTGTGAAGACTGATTCATCACCCGTACGACGCCCAGCTATGACTCACGCAAGCGTGCGCGAGCGCGCGCATCTTATACACACCTCAGGTTTTTCTGGGGAAAGAAAAAAAAAAAGATGCATTTGCCATCATACTGATTTTTTCTTTTTTTTTTTTTTGAGAGGGATTTTAGAGGAGATCGGACTCCCCTGAGCTTCTGACTGTTTTTAGCCGCTGCTGGGTTTAAGAGATTTCTCTACCCTGCTGTGAGGCCTTAACACACACACGCACACACTCACACACACACTCAGGCACAAATAGGTAATGTTTTCCTAGACCACCATTCTAAACCTTAACACGGCAGCAGGTACTGGTGCTCTGAGTCTGTGCAAATAAGTAGTGTTGCATAGTATAGATACAATAATATAGTTGGTTATAATAATCTATAACCATATAATTGAACTACACCCACACACACACACAAATGACTGCTCTGTTCACTTCTACAGCTGTTAGTCCATTGCATAGTATTGCAGGGTCTATAAAGAAACGTTGCATGTTGTTGCTGACCTTGTCCAGTAGGTCTCATCCATTATTGACAGAATGCAGCCAAAGCGTACAGAGTTCTGTTTTTCCCCGTTGTTTTCTCGGCTTTCATTTTGCAATGACATCTGCGTCCGGCGAGGATAAGAACAGACGCAACTCACAGGCTCCCTTAGGCCAAGCATCTGCGTCATCTGCAACCACCTCATCAACACACACACACACACACACACACACACATACACACACACATACAGCCGTGTTTTATACACCTGCTAATTAACTCTTACCCATCACCACACTGCTCACAGATTCTCACTGTGAGTTCATTAGTGCTAAACACTCCAATCATATCTGAGTGGATGAGACATGAAGTCTGAAAAGGTACAAGGAAAGACTCTAAACACATTTCGGGGTAACTGAGGGCAGGAGGACACAAACTCAGAGGAACAGACAGCTTATTTCCCCGCCACGAAACAGTGCGAGTGTGTGAGTAGAGAGCGGATCAGAAATGTGTACACGTTAAAAACCGTTTAGGAAATAAAACTCAAATCGCCAGGCCACAAATGTCCAAGCCGTGGTTCAGAGAGTCTCTCAAACTCTGTTTTCACAGAGACGTTCTGCATCACCCACCAGACTGACTTGCTACAAAGTAAAATGAAAGATCAGTCAGTGAAGATTGCAGAGTTTCTTAGATACCAGAGCGTTAAGAGCACAGAGGACTGTCTTTACTCCGCATTGTTTCCCTCGTCTCCTTTTTAAAATCTTTTTCTAAGAGTTCAGTAATTAAAAGTGAGGCGAAAAGAATATTTTGTCAGAACCACACATTAATTTTTCATCAAGAGATCAAACGGAGGAGCAGTCTTGCTGTTGACAGCAGCGAGATCACACCAGACCGAGAAGAGAAACAGTCAAAAAACTGTCATGTGAGTTTATAAAAAAATAAATAAATAAATAAAAAGGTATTTTGCAGCCGAGAGATTAATTAGAAAAGAATCACAATAATCTGATTCCCTGAGCAGGCTTGTTTTCCTTCCTTCAGCTGACTCCGCAGAGGCTTGTCCTTTGATCACTGCATCAGTTCCACCGTTAGCGTAGAACTACAACAGCTGGACTGACCAATTATGCCTCATCCCCGTATTTAAAAATGTATTAAACACCGAGACAACACAATAGTCGACAGTGTTTAAAAGGCCGATCATCTTCTAGGTCTCATCTGTTTTGATGTTTCAGATGTTTGAGGCGTTTATACGATATTCAGACAGCTTGTCTGCATCCTAAATAGCTTGTATGTATTCTATGTTTTTGAAAACACGAAGGGCTTGAATACCGTTAATGTTCAGAAGGATTATCCTGATTACTATAGCATTCATTAAAAAAAAAAAAAAAAAAACATATTAACATCACGCAAACGTCTATAACGCGCGAGTGAGAGATTCCACATTAGCAGTGCCCGATCCTGATTCTGTCAGATGAAAGACTCTGACAAGTCTGTTTGAAGCTATAATATGGCTTCAAAACTAGCGTGCTTTTGTTCTCCTGTGTCTTTAAATTACATTCCAAAAATTCATAGCTCCTTGATGCTGGTCAATGATTAGGGGAGGAAAAAAAAAAACGGCGAGCATCAATTTAGCGTATTAAAAGTCTATCCACGGTTATGAGGACGGGGTTGCGACATCCTTTTTAGTCTAAGCTGTTTGTACTCAACAGCTAATTAGCATGATAGTCCACTTTGAGTGATTTTGCACTATTTGACTGCTTCTTAACTACCAACGTTATTAAACTTGAGCGCTAGCAAAGTGATTGCTCAGCGATATAGTTTTAATTGCGCGGCCTTCTCTGGGGCGAACGCGGAGATGTAATTAGCGAAAGAATGGAATGCACAGAGGACCTGGAAACCCAGTTGTTTTTTTTTGTTTTTGTTTTTTTTTCCTCACGGACAAGTGTCACGCAGCGGCGAAGAGAAATTCAAATTGAATTTCGCACCAGCCTCCGCTAATCACTGTTACACGCAATACCGAGAAGTTCTTTTGTACCATTAACGTCCTCTTGTCGACACCCTGTTCTGCATGTGTCACTGAACGCATCTGGACCGTTTCCTGACAATGTGGTAATCCACAATTAGCACCTCAGTCTCTAACAAGATTTATTTATTTATTTTTTTTATTCAAGGTAAATCATCACTGAATCTTATCAACTCATTTCTTTATGAGCTACATCATTTTATGTTGTTCTGCGTTGGTTAAATAAAAAAGGCAGAGATAGATTACGTCCTCATTACGATTGCACTGGGCAGCATTTGCAGATGACGCTCTTTTTTATGCTAAACCGTTGCCTGAGCTACAGCTAGCTGTCGCCATAGCAACACTGATGCCACACTGTACTGTTCCTCTGTGCTCAGCGACTAAGGAATGTGACAAATTGTCAGCGCTATTACAGACGCCAGATAAATCCAATAGGACACTTTTGACTCAGTTTGCATGTCATTATGACTTTTCCACCACACATACATATTGCCAAGAACCATACTAGCAGGTACTTAGGAGGAGCAAGCAACAATGAAAACACCCCCCCCCCCATGCATGGTCTATGTCCTGTGGTCTATACCTTTGTGGTCTATTTCCTGTGTGGTCTATACCTTTGTGGTCTATACTTTTGTGGTCTATTTCCTGTAGTCTATACCTTTGTGGTCTATTTCCTGCGGCCTATACCTTTGTGGTCTAGTTCCTGTGTGGTTTATTTCCTGTGTGGTCTATACCTTTGTGGTCTATACCTTTGTGGTCTATTTCCTGTGGTCTGTGTTGCTCTTGAACTCTCTTTTTGTTCCGTGCAGTTCCAACGACTCGGCCACACAAGAATAACTCTCTTCTCCCCAGAGAAATTAAGCACCAGCACATAATTCTCTTTGTTAGCACCTGATTTTCCACGTGTTGACGATCAAGCTGAAATTTTCCCCTTTGTTTAACAGCATCTGGGGGATTGGGGGCGGGGGGGGGGGGGGGGGGGGGGGGGGGCTGGCACGTCACACTGAAAGTTAATCTTCACAAATCTGTCACAAATGTGAGATGTTTTCTTAAGTGAGCAGGTGGCTGTAATTCATCGAAATCCGCTTTCTCGTCAGAGAATTTGTTTTCTCGTTTTTTTCTGTTCGGATGTCGATACCGTGCAGCCCAGAGCTGTGTCCTGAACGTTGATCAGTCGTTTTTGAGCGTAACTGTGTTAAGGTACACTGTTGACCAGGGGTGAACATTTTTGTATTGTCTGTCTGATGCATGAGGCTCAAATGAAACATGACCGCTAATCTAGTTTATAACATATGTCGCTGTTGACAATGACGATGACCATGGTGATGTAGAGAATGAGGATGATGATGATGAAGGTTGTGATTTTGAGAATAATGGTAGAGATTGTTAACTGCTGCTTTTGTAAATATGAGGGGGAAATCATGTGTCTTTCTTTGTTTCTTTCTTTCTTTTTTAGAGTTATGAGAGCTGTTTTCGAGGTGGGCTGAACTGTGTGATACAGAGATTAGAGTGTTGGTCAACACCTTGTCTGGTCTCTGCTTTATCAGTGGGATCCATTCATCTCTGGCTTTGGCAAGTCTGACAGACCTTTAGCCCCAACAGCACATAATCAATCGGCCTAATTACTTTCATCATCAATCTCTCTGTGAAATCAAAGCTTGAATATCGCCAAAAGCAAAAGTCACATCCGAAAAAAAAAAAAAAAAAAAAACCCTAAATATCCTCTGGTGAATACCTTAACACTAGACCACACTTAACACATGTACCATACCATAACTGTCTAAATTAGCACATGTTTTTTCCTAAGGTTGCTTGACAATACAGTTATCCAAGCACATTGTCTCTTGTGCTGACAGCTAAAGTCGGGGGAAAAAATTCTTTAACATAACTTCAGGTTATTGTCAGGCATTTCAAAAATGCATGAGTGACAAGTTCAAAAGACAGGAAAATCATTCTAACAGTAACAGTCATGTTCTGGGCCTGTTTGCAAGGCATCTGTCATTGTTAGAGACACACCGTAATATTAGTTATGAGTCAGAAAATACTCACTCAGGTTGTTCTGGACTGTTACCCTATAATTTAAAACAACAACCACACAAAATCATTTAAAACAACAAAGTATATAGGCCACGGAAGTGTGAGATGAAATAGCATTTTTTCCATCCTTGTGTGTGTGTGTGCGTGCGTGTGTGTTGGGGGGGGGGGGGGGCAGAACAAATTTTGGTAGCTCAGTGTTTGGTCTTAACGCACAAAAAAATGAGATTACACTTTAACCATAAACGATACATTTCCAACTCTCGACAATTACTGTTAATTTGTCATAAAAGAATGTCAAACAAGAATCTATTTCTCCGCGGCAGAAAGTGTGTACAGATTAGGATAATGTTCCAGGTAGAACTATGTAATCAATCTGTCTTACTTGCGAAAAGCAATTTTAGAACCTGAGACTGTTTCAGTGGTGTCGTCAGACTTCCATCCATCAGTCCTGTTTGTCACAGTACGCAATGAGCTTCCAGTGACTACTCATCCTCCGTAAACTCATTTGTTCATCGCACTATCATAAGACACAAGAAATTAAATTACTGCATTGAAAACTTATTCTCTCCCCTCTCTCTCTCTCTCTCTCCCTCTCTCTCTCTCTCTCTCTCCCTCTCCCTCTCTCTCTCTCTCTCTCTTTCGACCGGTAAAACTGTATGAGTTTCTGAAGAAGGTTGACAGAGCCATCTTATAAGTTATCATAAATTCAATATATTCACGAGGCAGCCGGAGCTCCTCCGAGTGCCGGGGAGTGCATTTGGGGAGTCCATAAGTCAGCCGTGCGTCAGGGGCGGAGGGTGATGCATGGAGACGGTGGGAGCCGGGTTTGTTCGGCTGCACATCCTCTGCATCAGATAAGCATCGGCTCTAATTCTCTCCACCGGCCTAATGTGTTTTTAATGCAGCCTTTGACTTATGTTGCTGTCAGCCGGGGCGGCCGCAGAGGGATGGTGAGAAGCCGGTGGGCGGCGGGAGGGGACTCTGAAAAAGACGGCAGAGATGAATCGAGGGGCGGGTAGTGAGACGCGGTTGATCAAATTTGCATTGACAGGGAACACCGAGAGGGCGAAACCCATGGAGTCGAGAGCAGGCACTCCAGGTTCCTCCAGGCTCAATAAACAAGGCTGCGACTGAGATCCACAGATTGATAAAGGCTTAAAGGTATTATGATTGAGCCAAACACTGACTTCTTCTTTTGTTTTGTTTTGGGGGGGGGGGGGGTTCTTTTGCGGACTCCTGCAGGAAGGTGAGGTGCACGTTTCGGCTACTGTCCCAAAATGCACGTCAAGACACGCCCCTGTTGACCCCATTCAAGGTCGCTGGTTATGGGTCATTTCTTTTTAGCCAATCGGGGGGCTTTGATCACTAGCTGTTGAGCTGGATCAGGCGTGTTAGGACCGGGGTCGTGATGTAAAACACGCAGAGCTGTTTTGGGCCTTGAGGAGCAGGCTTGAGAAACAGTGTTCTACAGCGCAGTGCGTGGCCTTGAACACGCTGAGAAAACGAGATCACCGTGAAGACCCCTATGGGGGTATGAGTGTGTAACCATTGCTGATGGAATCCATGGAGTCACATGACTAAACCTCCCGTCAGACCTTTAAGGGCACTATAAGTGAAACCTTAGACGATTCCTCTTGAAATGCTTTGATGTCTCTCTCTCTCTCTCTCTCTCTTTTTTTTTCCTTTAACCTAATAAAGTCCCTCTCATAATCAACATCGCGGGAATGGAACAGCGCTCTGTCCACGTCCGCTTTAGAATGGACGTGTTCGGCATCTCCGAGGACGGATCCCAAAGGAGGAAGACCCCGGTATCTGGGGTTCTTTTCTCCCACCAACCTGAGGGGATGCAAAGGCTGATAAAACTCTACACGCCGTAATGACATGCATGACCAGCGCCCGCGTGCGTGTAATAGATCAGCCCTGAAGGTGAAGGTGGGAGAAAGGGAAAGAAAAAAGCAAAAGAGAGAGAGAGCGAGAGAAAGAGAGAGAGAGACAGAGAGAGAGAGAGAGAGGTCTTTTCCAGTGCCCTATCAATTCAAATGTGCATGTGCTGGAAGTACGAAGCCAATCACGGCCCCAGCCTTGTGCATAGCTATAAATCTGCACGGTTGCCGCGGTTGCTGTCATACAAAGGCAACGAGGGGAAAATGAAAGGTCAGAGGCAGAAGGATGCATTAGAGGTGCATGTGAATTTGGTCACTGCTGTAGGCCACTGAATTCACAATGCGCATACGTGCTCGTCAACACCCCCCCCCCCCCCCCCCCCCCCCCAAACACCACCACCCCCCCTGCATCACACGACTAGGGGGTACCTTCACCCATGCGGTGGGTCACCTCCATATACTTCACGCCTTTATGACATTGAATACAGGAGAGGCAAGACTTACTGCCTGCTGTGATGAAAAAGACAAACCAAAGCTGACCGTGAACAACTAAAACCAGCACAGTTGCGAGAGATGTGTCAGAGATGAATCAGATTAATTAGCCGTATAAGCGGCGTCAATTAGGCCGCTTTCGTCGGAGCTCCCGTAGATCCGGTAAAGCGTTGGACGACGCCTGGAGGGTCTGTTGTCTTTTCACGCACATCTTGTTCTCCAACGTCCCGGAGTTTGACCCGCACGACCCCCGTCAGCGTCGGCGTGTATCGGACACCCCCCCCCCCCGATGAAGAGTCCCTCAGCCTTCCACACAGGCGACATGTTTTCCAGCTCACCTTTATTCGCCCCTGGGGGAAACTTGTCGTTTTTCAAAGCCTGTCAGAGCACTCTCACCCTCTTTCAAACACTTTTCGGTTGAGCCACTTGTCATCTGCCGCAGCAACAACAGCAGACGCAGAGAGATTCCTGAGAAAACTTCCCCCTCGGCCTGACTGATTCATTCAGGAGGGGTGTCGGACAGACATGACCAAAATCATAGCTTTTGTGTTTTTTTGGGCGGGGGGAGGGGGGGGGTGCTCGCTCATCTTTTGCAACCAGTGTGATGGACCATTATATAATTAACACGTTTATCCATTTTAATTATTCTCACGTTTGCCGTTGTTTTGCTTGTTCTCTCGCTCATCGTTATGAATATGGACCTTTTGGGCTCCCGATGTACCAGATGGGATCAGATGTCGTTGACGTACTGCCACACGCTGAGGAAAAGCCAGGGAGGGGGTGTTCCAGAAAGCGGGTTTAGTGAAAACTCTAGAGTTAGTTAACTCAGAGAAAGCAGTAAACAGAGAAACCAGTGTCACCAGCTCCATATCTGATTCAGCCAATCAGCACTCGGCTTTTCCAGCTCACTAATCACCAGCTCAATCAGTTCCTTATTCAGTCATCATAACATTCGTGTGTCCTCCGTTCACGGGGTCATTAGACTCTTGTGTATGTACTCCGTGATATCACTCAGGTCTTCACAAGGTCTCTGAAGTCCTTGCTTGTACCAGGCTGGGTATTTTCATCGTTATCGTTTGTTCTGGTTTACTTAGCTGCCAACCTCTGCCCGGCCTTTTTCTCCCTGTTCCTGCCTGATCTCTGAACGTCTGTCGTTTTGTGTGTTGAAACGCTGCATGTTGTTACTGTGGCTCGCGGTCGACGGAGCGCATGTGAAAGACCTTCAGTTCGGTTCGTGCTGGTGGTGCGTTGTCGCGAACTGGAGGTGTGACTGCGTGCGTTTATTTAAACAGGGTCGGCCTGGGAACACAAAAGACCAGGAACCAAACCGGCACGGCATAAAACGCGGCAGAATGACGAGACACAAGACTCAGAACAGATGCAACAAAAACACTTCACTAAACTCACAGATCTCAGGAAACTCCTTACACACATCAGCTGGGGTCAGCTCCACACACAGGGAACAGAAGAAAACCAAGGGTATCTGAAAGGCAGACTAGATTACCACAACCAGGTGCGAAGACTAATTGATTGATTAACTAATTGGAACAAGGAAAACAAGGTAGTGACGACACAGTGAACAGAATCCTGAACAGAATATTAAACAGCCAGTGAGGGGGGGGGGGGGGGGGGGGGGGTTGCGGTGAGATGGGGTCTTATAAGTGTTTATTTGGTTTTGAGATTTATCTTGTAGGTACATTATTCTAATATCAGTGGAGATTATACTTCATAAATGCATCTCTCTCTCTCTCTGTCTCTCTGTCATATAGATAGATAGATATATAGATATATAGATAGATAGATAGATAGATAGATAGATAGATATGGTGTGTCTGTGTATAGTGCTTCAAGATTAAAGCCAGGGTCCTGGGATCTTCTCTTTGTATGTTTCCCCTTGTCCTGGTTCTCAACGTTCACAAAATGCAAAAATGTGGATTAATTCAGTGACTTATTCAGATATGTGTCTGACATTAAAAAAAAAAAAAAAAGTTGAACATCACAGTTTTCCTTCAACTTAACAGAAACTTGACAAAAAATGGTGAGTTTGAGAGAAGAAGAAGCCCTGAGAGAGAAATGGAGTCTGAGAACTCGGAGCTGTGAAGTCTAAATTATCCATCTGTAGTGAAGTGGAGCCTTCTCAAGTTTTCAATGCTC
>NC_044503.1:2918707-2931207 GCF_902362185.1 Chanos chanos | reverse complement strand
TCTATGCCATGGCAAGAAATGTGGGCGTGTATGTGTCTATGTATAAATGTGTGTGTGTGCGTGTGCATGTGTATGTGTGTGTGTGTGTGTGTGTGTGTATGGATTGATCAGCAAATAGCCCTCATTAACTGTTTCATTGGGTTGGTTTACATTACAGTAAGAGAAACTGATATGCCACACATACTGTGTTTCAAACCCTTTAGCATCTGGATGCTCGTCAGTGTAAATAAATCAACAAGACTGTTTGTAAATAACAGCCGTAGTTTGTTATAAACCTTAATAAGAATTTGCTTATCTCTGACATTATCGTTACCCTCCAACCGACAGTTTGTGTGTGCTGCAGTGTAGGTCATTATAAAATCAATGCGGCTTTGAGGTGCACACCACTGATAAACACACATTATACCCCACCCGCCATTACATTTTATTATCATATTAATTATTGCACACAGACACTTGAGATAGCATGCATCAGACAGCCGGTGACAGGCAGTATGGAAGTGTAATATTTTTGACTGAACTGACGGAACCAAGCGTTTCCGCAGTCACAATGACTCACAGGAGAACTCATCGGTTCCTAGAGCGATTGCGTGTGTGTGAGAGAGAGAGTGTGAGTGTGTGCATGTGTATATGTGTGTGTGTGTGTGTGTGTGTACATGTATGTATGTGTGCGTGTGTGTGTATGTGTGTACATGTGTGTGTGGGTGTGTGTGTGTGTGTGTGTACATGTATGTATGTATGTGTGTGTGTGTGTGTGTGTGTGACAACTCATCATGGTTATTTTCAGACGCTCACAGCCCGGCTGTCTGACTTGACTCGGCATGTTGGAGTAGCGGTGTCAGTGTGAGGTGACTTTAGTGTCCAGGGCTTTGTGGGATATTTTTGAGATTCGGAACATGCTGCTGAGCTGGACAGATTGATTTCCTGTTTTTTTTTCTTTTTTTCAAAACGAAAACAAAAAAAAAATCCAAATCCAAAACAAGGTACTGTTTCAGCCCCTTTTTTCTCAGAATACAGGCGCCACAAAAGACCAGACCGATCATAATTCATGAGTTCTCGAAAAGCTGATCACTAAACATATTATTTTTCTTATGGATCGTCTAACTGTGAATCTGCTCCGAGGTTCTTCTCCTCAGGTTCTGTAACTGTATCTGTGTCTATACCTGTATCTGACCTGTATCTAATCAATGAGCTCCACATAAGGGCAAGCAAAAAACTCTCTGAAGACTGTGATCACACTAAAACGTGTCATATTTTTGTATCAAAGCGATCTGAGGCTGATTCTGAATCAGCTGCATAAAAGAGAGAGAATGACATCTAAGATCTTCAGTAATTCATAGCTACAGCCTCTCACGAACAAGAAACTGCCCCCCGTCATGAGGGTTCAGTCTAATATCATGATGTCACACCAGCCTTACGCCTGTTAGCAGCCCATATCAGACCAAAATGACCACTGACTGTCTCTCTCACTCTCTCTCTCTCTCTCTCTCTCTGTCCTCTTAAGAGGTGGAAGCGATAGCTGTACCGCGCTCTCAGAGAGAAAGAGCGGTCCTTAAACGTAATCGTACAGCTCTCTTCACTTTAAGAGTTCCTGGGTGCTGAGATGGAACAGCGTCGGCGACCAGGTGTGGATGAAACGGGAGCTGCGGAGAGCAGAGAGGAGACCGTCACAGGCTCACTGCCCTCAGGACTGACCCTAAAGACTGTAAGGTCAGAAGGTCGAGTCTGTCAGGCAGAAACGTCCTGACTATGGATGGATAATGATCCTTCGTACAGCTGTTGTTGGGATGGAGGAGGGGATAAACACAAGGGAGGGGGGGGGGGTTATATTATAATGAATTGCACTCCGTGTCACATAAGTTGTGTATGTGTGTGAAGCGTCTGAAGATGAACTGGATCTCTTTAAAGGAAAAAAAAATCCATAAGAACGCTGGAGGCATGTGGGTGGCTTTTTTTTCTCCTTCTTCTTCTTCTTCAAAATAGTAGCAAAATATCAATATATAGACTGGCTGTTGAATAGCGAAATTTCAATAAGTCCAGGAAATGTTACTGTTAATGGGTGAAACATCATCCAGGATTCTGAACTGCTACAGTGTGAGGAAATGTAATATGTAACACATATATTCATACAAGCATATAGAACTGAATATAAATGCACTTGCACACGCTAAGTTTTGCGGCCGGATGTCTTAGCAGCATGCAAAACGCGTCCAAGAAATCACCCCTAGAGACACTACCCCTTCAGACAGTCAGTTTGAATATTAGTGCTTTTCATGGGGATTATTAATATACTATAATTAACCCAAGTCTAATCATGAATTTAAATAGATAACGTTTTATTATATACGTGTAAGGGGAAGGTCTAGGCCTGATATTTTTCTGCCTCCCAAGTGCTGTGTTTTATGTCTGGCTGGTTCTCTGTCGTATACTCGGTATTGGACATGGATTTGGTTCGTTTAAAACACGCTCCGGACAGACAGCCAAGTGAAAAAGTGTCATCTTCCTGTCGAATCAGCTAATCCGGGTTTCCCAGACTGTAAAACTCCACTCGTCAGCCTGGAAAGTTTGCCACGGCGTATCAGTGCAGTTAATCTCTGTTTGTCACAGCGAGACCCATCACCGCGATCCATTACTTTAATACACTGCACATAAGACAAGCCATTTTCACTGATCGGTAACGGCAAGGTGCGGGTAAGGAGGAACTGCTCCAAAACAATGCCTGACGAAAGATGAATATGTCTGAGCTTTGGTAAGACTGTCAGAGATATTCACAGTAGATAAGCACAGGAAATTTCCACAGAGTTACGACGGCGTGTAAATCTATCCGCATTAATACTGCTGGCTGCAAGACTGCGTAAAATGGAACTTCTTAGATTTTGTAGGGTTCTACGGTTTGATACTTATTACTAGAACATGGCTCTGAAAAATCTTACAAAACCCGTCTTCTTCTTCTTCCCCTGCTTCTTCTTCTACTTCTTCTTCTTCTTCGTCCTCTCATTTCTCTCCGTTTTCTCCAACATTAAAACGCTTACATAACTCGTTAATGAACTATACGTGCTAGTAAAGCAGCAGCCCATACAGTTCTGCGCTGCGTGTCCAGAAGGCCTATTCCCCACAGATAAGCCGCATTCCATTAATAATGCATGGAGAATTCATCCCTCTGTTGTTTATTAATTTATGGTTGCCGATCTGATGAAGAGCGCTGTACAGTCGCACGTGTTGCGCACCCTTTCGCTGACGGGCGAATCCCGATTATTCAAAGTAACCGAGCGCCGGTGCCCTGAATCGTAGCTCTCTCTTTAACGGCACCGTCACATGCGTCAGGGCCCTCATAATGAAATACGCGTGAGGCGGAGGACAATCAGAGGTAGATTAAAGTCAATGAACTAGCGGTTGAAAGGACAGGTCACGATTCCTGTCAGTTCAGCAGACGTTCCACTGACAGAAGCACACACACACACACATATATATATATAAATAAGATTACTCTGTATAAACAGATTAACAAATGAGACACGTTAGACGAAGACAGACAGCCGTGGCCGATTCGTTAACTGGAAATTAACCTTTCCAGCAGTTTTTCTCTTTTTTTTTTTTTTGTCAGTCTTACATTAAATTGCTTGATGACGTTAATGATGTTTGATTCTGGTTGAACTCCTCCATGTGTGTATGTGTGTACCTCTGAGGCTGAGTGAACTGTTCATATTTTCACTGCTAATACATCTGAATTGTGTTGGCTCTTGGTTAGTCAAAGGATTTTATGTTGTTTTCAGATTACTTCCCTCCGTTCCAAAGTAATTAAAATTTTTCTTCGGGCTCTTTTTATCTTGCAGTTCCAATATTTGTAGCCGTAACCACGATTCTAATAAGCCAACTGCTTTCTCACTCTGAATTAAATTAATAACTTATTCACAATTAAGTAACACATTAGCAGAGCCCCATTAAAATATTCCTAACAAGACACATTTTTCCCCTTACGAGTTCAACCATCCTACAGGAAAATAATGTAAGACTATATCATCTTATGTGAAGTAGAGTAAATTTTGCTTTGTAAGTTTCCATTGACAAACAACTTGTTGGTGCTCTAGACTCCTATGACTATAGATTTGAATTTGTGCTGTAGTATTGTAGGAACATACGCTTGTGTGTCATATGCTCGGGTTTAGTTCAGGTCAAAAGCTGTCCATGTTAGACCTCTGAAACACACACACACACACACACACACTTTCACTACAAGCGGTCACAGACACAGTCTGTTCATCAGAAAACACTATTTTTAGTTTGAAATCCATTAAATCTGCACTAACTATGAGAAACTTGGCAAAGACTTCTTCTGTTTCAAATATCACAGTCATTTAGTTAACAGGTCATTTGTGGTTTAAAACACTGCCCGTACGCCCGAGTTATTGGAAAATGTAAAACTCTGTGACATTTGAGGAGAGTGTATGTGTCACAGTGCCACAGGAAATGCCCGAGGATGTCGGACATAATCAGTAATGACGGGTCTCCTGAAAAAAAAAAACTCTAATCAGATTTTTACCGGCTCTTCCCTTGGGTTATCTCAACGAGTTTCGCCGCTTGCGAATAATGTCTAATTTCCTTCGCAGAAACACCAGATCTGTGAAACACTCTGTACCCCAGGACGCACCAGATAAAAATATAGTGCAAAATTATGACAGACACATTTGTCAAAACGTGCTAAAAACATTCAGGTAAAATGAGATGGAAGGAATTAGACGGGTGAGACGTTAGACATCTGCGTTTCCATGTTAACGGCGGTTGATATTCTCACGAGAAATTAGCCTTGAGGCTAGGATAATGAGGAGACGCGCTGGAGATGAAGTTACTTTTTTGTTTTCTTTTTTTTTTTTTTTTTTTTTTTTTTGTGGAGTGGATTTGAGATCTTGAACACAAACACATTTTGTCTGAATATTACTGCTGAGTTAAAAGGGATGGCTTCGCACCACACTAAACAAATTTAGCATTTTAACAGTGAACAATCTTGTTTGAAGTGTCTTTTCATAAAGTGTTATATAGCAGGCCATTGTCATGGCAACCAGCAGTGTGGGAAATAGTAAATCTGCTCCTCCTCCTTGACCTTTGTCCTTGGAAGTAATGAGATGGTTCTCCATATCTTAATTAAATCTATATTTTCTGTATTCCTCTACGGCAGTTTATGGAACCAGTGAAGAGTTTTCTATTCATTCCAACTCTTCATTTGACTGTCTGTCCTCTATGAAATCCCCTGTGTGTGTGTGTGTGTGTGTGTGTGTGTGTGTGTGTGTGTGTGTGTGTGTAAGCGCGCGTGTGTGTGTGTGTGTGTCTGTGCGTGTGTGCACGTCCCTAAGTGAACAGTTTCTGCATAAAACCCTCCAGAGACATAAGGAGGTGTTTCGATGTCGTTGTGTGTTCTGGTTTTATGGCTGTTTGATGGTGTTGTTCAGACTAGTTGGAGGTATTAAAATGCATGGTCTGGTAATTAAAGCTGCACCCTTGGACCTCGGCGAATTCCCCTGCAACGCAAACGAGGTTCGAGCATATTACCGTCCTGAGAATTCAGCAAAGCTGTCTGAAGAGACACAACAGATGTCACTCAAAAGTCAGTTAACCAAACATTCAAGGGCATTTCTGCACTGGTGCATATACAGCCGGCTCTCTCTCTCTCTCTCTCTCTCTCTCTCTCTCTCTCTCTCCCCACATGCCTGTTCACTCTCCGGCCCCTGAAGAGATGCTCTGACCCACACAGCCTTGTAATGAGTGCCCAGTCTGGCCTAAGATTCATTTTCCTCCCAAAGAAAATAATGAGGCAGGATTTCTCTTCTTCTGCATTCTCAACTTCTCTGTGTCGACATTGAATTTCGCCTGAAAACGAATCACCCACCTGTGTCCGCTGCCGTCCAATCAGACGCGCTCATCTATTTCCACCCTCCGCCATAGACTCTGACAGCACTTTTTAAATTAACTCCTTCCATTGAAATAGTTTCTGAACCACTTAAATGGTACACCTGAGAGCAATTCTGCTGTTAAAATTACCAGTGTTTGGTTTAGTAAATTAATATGTTTTCAGGTGCCCCCCCTTCCTTTCTTATCTTTAAATTGTCCCCTTGCATATGACAAAAACATAGCCACTGTTAGCCTGTCACACAGAATCTGCTAATTGCTATCATATCAGTCAACTAAATACGTTTTCAAGTCTTTAATTGAATATTGCGGTCTTCAAACTGTCAAATTTACATTTAATTATTATTTCATATTTGTCCTGAAAGGAATGCTAATGCAGTGTACCAAAACCACATATAGAAGCTTGTACTTTTAATTTCTGTCTTTCGATCGCATAAACCGACTTCTCTGTAACTTTTAATTGGAATATAACAGTCTGGTAGCTTCGTGTTTCCACACGGGTGATTACTGACAGCACAACATGCAATGTTTGGCAAAAAAAAAATGTACTGCTCAGACAAGCGCAAAGTCGAAAATATAAAAGTTGTTGACCTTGTTGCTTGTTTTAGGATTTCTGGGATTCTGGGTTTTTTTTGTTTTGTTTTTTGTTTTTTTCGGAGGGAGATTGTATCCATGACGATATTTTGTGTGTCTTCGAAGTGCATTAGAAGTCTACGTGCCACGGCTCCACGTTCTAAATTACCTCCAAGATAACGCCAGACAACCGGTCTCCTTCTTATCCAAGATGACTCCGGAACATCAAATGTGACTTTCCCTTATCGTCATTCATCTCGAAGCTCCGAGGGCGCGCGTCCGTGCGTCCGCCGACCTTGCAGGTCAGCATGTGATCCAAGGGCTCTTTCATGGTTAGTAAACTCCAGCAGAACATTGGATTTCCGCTCACAAAAGGACCAGCAGAGGTCAGCTGCACTGGGGAAACGTTACCCAAAGGTTTCGAACCTCTTGAAATGAATTCCGTGTGTATTCACACTGATAAGGCATCAGGACGGCCATATAAACAAGGACCGTTAAGGGGCAATCAAATCTGTTAAACGTCTTCACCGAAGCACTACGCTTATCAATTTACATTAAATCCCTACAGCTGACGTCAGACGTGTTTCCGTCAGTGAAACAGTGTGGAGGAGTAACATGTCTTGCACCAGACACGTGTGATTTGTGTAAAATGCGAGTGTTGGAAACCACGCAGCGACACTCGGAAACTCTCGGCTACACGACTTGTCATGTGTTGAAAGAAAGAAAGAATGGATGTAAGGATGGGTTGGACAGAGCGGTCTCTCTGCCTTTTAACATGCTGGAAAGGCCAAGGACAGGCCGAAACATGTGACTGAAATTTAAGTTATCTGGCCCTAGCATATTTGAACATATCTCACGCTAGAACATTCCCATTGTAGTTGCAGTCGACATACGGCATGCAATCCTGCTATGAAAAGAGTGTGTGTGTGTGTGTGTGTGTGTGTGTGTGTGGGGTGGGGGGGTCCACTTAGATATGCAGACAAGCACGCGCCTTGTTGAAGTGCAGCTATCTCATTTGACCCCAACAAGGGGCTACATTTCGCCAGACAACATTCGGTCGCATTGCCTTCGTCACTACGCTGAGCCTTTGCGCGAGGTTACGCGGGCTAGATTTCTCAGGTGCTGTCACTGAACGCTCTCCTGCCACACACCTCGCAGAGGGAAACGGGACTCAGGTGACCACGGCCATGTTACGGAACACAAAAATTTGCCAGCACGTGCAAAGTTCTTTTTCTGGGCTGAAGGTATGTTGATAAAGTATAACAAGATTACACTTTCTACCCGCACTCCGTAAAACATAAAAAGGAATGAGAAAATATCTGGAGAGATTTTATAATGGTGATAATTTGTTAGTCATTTAAAGCTGAGTTCATCATGAACAGGCTCTTAAGATAATTATTTTAGTTATTTTAGTAAAATTACTCCTTAACGAACGGTCTTCAAATACGTATCATAAATAATGAATCATTTCCACTTATATTCATCAAACGTTTACAGATTGTCTGATGATGATTTGTAGCATTTTCCTAATGTGATTTTTACAACATTAAGCGACGCTGCTTCATGCTGAGGATGCTATTGCAAATGGCCACCTCTTTTTCTTTTTTTCCTCTCATCTCTTCATTAACCTATTGACCCAAGGCGTTTGCAACAACATCTCATTGTATATTCATGAATTCATTACACAAACAAACACTCAAGGGGACGGGCGGGCTATCAGCTGGACTAGACCACACACTGAGAGATTCTTTCATCGTCCCAAACTTCGGCACTATCCGTCCTTCAAATGCCGTCCCGTCTTCCCTCAGAAATCCTGTAGGGGGTGCAAGCTTTCGTCCTTTTTTTTTTTTTCTTCTTCTTCTTTTTTTTTCCTTTTCACGCTGAAGTGTTGTCCTGACTCAGTGGTGAACGCTGGGCGTTTGTGTCCCTGTTTTCGGATTCTGTTCCTTCGTTTTGTTCTCACCGTCATGTGGTTGCTAGCAGACCTGCTGCTGGATATCCATCCTGAGAGAGAGAGAGCGAGAGAGAGAGAGAGGGAGGTGATGGAATTTTCACCCTCAGAACCCTCACCCACATCAGTCAGACAGACAGACAGACAGAGAGCAGGATTCTCAGCCATCCGTATTCAGCACCATGGCACGTGTTGTATATTAAAACACACACATTAAAAACAGGCTCTGTGGACAACCCTCACCAGACAAAGCAACTGATACAAAAAAGAGCCCCTCACACAACACAGGAGACATCAGAGCCCAGGCCTCTGGCCACAGCGTCGAGAGAACAACAGGGAGGGGCAATTCTCCAGTAGGACAGAAGGTGGAGTCAAATCCTAACCCCACCTGAGTCATCTGATCCACTGATCACTAATCCCACCTGATTCAACTGATCTATTGTTCTTCTCCTTCCCCCCCCCCCTCTGACCCTCAGGTTCAGCCTCGTATCGCAGCCTGCTTAGCTGACATTGCCTCCTGGATGTCCGCTAACCACCTCAAACTCAACCTGGAGAAAACGGAGCTTCTGTTTTTTCCCGCTAAGAACTCCCCAACGATCAACACTGCAATCACCATCGAGGGATCTGTGGTGTTCCCCACAACAGCAGCCAAAAACCTTGGCGTGACCCTCGACAACCAGCTGACCTACACCGGTCACGTCGCGGCAGTCACTCGATCCTGCAGTTTCTCCCTATACAACATCAGGAGAATCCGCCCCTTCCTCACACAACAGGCGACCCAGCTCCTGGTCCAAGCGCTTGTCATCTCCCGCCTGGACTACTGCAACATTCTACTGGCTGGCTTACCGACCTGCGCCATCAGGCTGCTCCAGCTCATGCAGAACGCCGCTGCACGCCTGGTACTCAACCTCCCTAAGCACTCTCATGTCACCCCACTGCTTACTGCGCTCCACTGGCTTCCGGTAGCTGCCCACATCCAGCTAAGACACTGGTGCTGGCCTACCAGGCCACAAGAGGCTCCGCCCCATCATACCTTCAGTCTCTAATAACTCCCTAATACGAAGGTGCAAATTGACGCTCAGTCTTATTGTGATCTCCGCTTATGAGGTATTAGGAATCTGACTGATGCACTGACTGTAAGTCGCTTTGGTTAAAAGCGTCTGCCAAATGCTAAATTGTAAATTGTAAATTGATTACTAATCCCACCTGATTCAGCTGATCCACTGATCACTAATCCCACCTGATTCAACTGATCCACTGATCACTAATCCCACCTGATTCAACTGATCTACTGATTACTAATCCCAGTTGACTCACGTCACAATATTACAGTTATGAGAAGTATCTCAAAATGTACAGTTAAATGACTGGGGTTTTTTTTTCTTGTTACACTAAGCAGGTTACAAGGCTTGCCATTCACATTCTCAAAACATCAGCGTGCTATAAATGACACATCATGTTTTCATATCAACACACATAATCCCACGTCTCTTGTTTCGTCAAGGTTCCCAGGATGCAATGAACTGATAACGGATTTAAAATGAGCACCAAATCCTCAAAACAGAGCCATAGCAAAACTCCGGCTCAGCAGCCGAAGCGAATCCCTGCCCGTTTCATTTGGACTACACAGATCTCGACTTGTTTAAGACGAAGCTCCGTCAGCTTGCAACTCCAGGCTCTTAAGTTTTTTCCTCCAAAAAATGACTTTTACAGGTCAAGGTGTCTGCTGATGCCTTTGTGGTTACTTTATTATTTTTCGATATCTGTCTGAGGACATATAGAGGTTTTTTTTTATTAAGCTTCTCAAACTTCAGTGAAGTTCACAGTGGGAGGGGTTATAGTTAATGTTTATCAGAAAGAAAGTAATTTTCAAAGTTTACCATCCCTCCTGGAATTCATTTGAAAAGTTTTATTTCGTTTTGTTTTGTTTTTGCTTTCTGACACTTGAAGGTTTCCCCAGGCAATTCGAGCCAATCAGTTAAAGAACAAAATGAAAAGGAGACATTCAGACAAAATGAAGAGACCAGACTGAATATCAAATAGCATTGTGTTTTAAACGGCTATGCTATGCCGTGGCGTCTCTCCTCTTTAGAGAGGATCCCTGTCTGTCTCCCACCAACCACCAGTCCCCTGCTCCCTCCACTAAACCCCATCACAAAACACACTTAGTTGTATTCGAAAAGTAAAGTGCTATAACTGAGCTGAATTGACCATATCAGTATGCACGGTACTGGAACAGACTGTCCATTCATAACCGCGTTCTTTTGTACAGTAATTCATTTTTAATGTAACCTTTCTTAGATTCTTTTTTTTTTTTTTTTTTGCAACGTAACATTTAAGGCAAAGCCCTCGTTAAATGAATTAAGAGCCGCAAATCTCCCGCAATCAGGTGGAGAAAGAGTCAAGCTAATGAGTCTTGTGCCCTCGTTGTGGAACACATTATCAGCGTCTGCAAAAAAAAAAAAAGAAAAAAAGACGTTTGATATATGGTGGGCATAGCACTCTGTGTGGGTGAATTTCTCTTCCTCAGTATGGCTGATAGATTCAGCTTTTCTCGTCCCCCTGAGATTAACATGTGCTAATCTCATTACAGATAATGTTATTGTCTCATTTTAAAAAGTCCTTAATCCCTCAAATGGAACAGTGGATCCATTCTCTGCCACGCAGGCGTAGAGAGAGAGAGAGAAGAGACAGCCACTGAGAGGCAGAGTCCCGTTCTTTTAAACCACCCACAGAAACTCTTCTCAGTTCCAGAGTCAAGAGAAACCGAAAGACACCACATTTCTGCTCCAACCACACCTGATTCAGCTGATTCACTGATTACTAACCACACCTGATTCAAATGATTCACTGATCACTTATCCCACCTGATTCAACTGATCCACTGATTATGAACCACACCTGATTCAAATGATGCACTGATTACTAACCACACCCGATTCAACTGATCCACTGATCACTAACCACACCTGATTCAAATGATGCACTGATTACTAACCACACCCGATTCAACTGATCCACTGATCACTAACCACACCTGATTCAAATGATGCACTGATTACTAACCACACCTGATTCAACTGATTCACTGATCACTAATCCCACCTGATTCAACTGATCCACTGATTATGAACCACACCTGATTCAAATGATGCACTGATTACTAACCACACCCGATTCAACTGATCCACTGATCATTAATCCCACCTGATTCAACTGATCCACTGATTACTAACCACACCTGATTCAACTGATCCACTGATTACTAACCCCTCTGGCTTCTCCAGCTGGGTATGTCAGTGCAAGGCATTGAACACTCTGTTTGCAGAATGTTCTCCAGGGCTGGAATCGAGAGACATTGCTTTATGGGATCAGTAGCAGACAGAATCATTTAAACACAGCGGGAGATGGCCTTTGCCTCTGCTGTCGACCTGCACATCACACAGATAATCTCAGCTGTGATTTCAAAGAGGAAAATAGCAACACTGGGGAGGGGGGAAAAAAGAGCTATTTCATTTCAATTAAAATTCTATTTCCAGACATGTGTTGCATATTTAATGTGAGATCTCATTTGGAGAGAAAGTGAGAAACGGCTCATGAAAGGATAAATGTCTAACAGACACCACTGTTTCACCTTTAGAACCCACTTGTTCAGCAGAGAAGGGCAAAAACAAGCCAGTTCTTTTCTTTTCTTTTCTTTTCTTTTCTTTTCTTTTTTATTTTGAAGACTGCTTTGGTCTGGTCTGCGGTCAAATAGTCAAAAAAAAAAGAAAAGACGTCCTATGTGCTTTTCCAACCACGTTTCCTTGACCTTGATGGACAACGTCATGAGGTCAAGGACAGATGTGAAGGAGAATTTCATAAGGACAGACAACTGCTGTGCTAAGAGAATTTGACCGCACCTACACTAGGCTACGCAAGTATGCGACGGCAGGTGTTACTGACATGGGTCTGCAGGTGGTGAAACTAAAATGTTCTGGAGATGGACCTGCTAAAAGCGCATCCTAGAGACTTAGATACACCCTACGCGTTCTTACTGTGCTGTTTCATGCAGGTTGTATAAATGTGGACAACC
>NC_044503.1:2893707-2913707 GCF_902362185.1 Chanos chanos | reverse complement strand
TTGTTCCTTCAGTGCTGCTCCAGTCTCTATTGGAATACTGTTACACACGCTCTGAACACCGGGATTCTGGAATGTTCCTCAGGTAGGATCACCTCTAGGTCTTCAGCGGATGAGAGAGGTTAAAATCTCTCCTCAGGGTTCCACATGAAGATTTAATGATGTTCAGGTCAGGTTACTGGGGCTTCTGTCAATAGTGTTTAACTTCATTCTCTTTTTCTCGTAACCCGATTTCCAAAGTATTGGTCCAGGTGTGTGAGGTGAATTATCATCTCAGTATATGGAAACATCCTCAGAGAGTGATGTTTGCTCTTTAAGGTTCACTTGGTGACCTAATAAGCTAAAATGATATCATATTCATTGGCTGTCATTCTACAAGACAGAGCAATACCAGACTGTGTGTGTGTGTCTGTGTGTGTGTGCGCGCGTGCTTATGTATGTGTGAATGTGTGTACGTGTGTGTGTGTGTGTGTGTGTGTGTGTGTGTGTGAGAAAACAGAGAAAATGTCAAAGAGAGAGAGACAGAGAGAGAGAGAGAGAGAGAAAGAGAGGGAGAGAGAGAGAGTGAGAGAGAGAGAGACCCGTTCGACTGTACACCTCAGCTCCGCTAATCAGGAGTCCAGATTTTATCTTCATGAAGCACTTCATATTTTGCCTGTGTTTATAAATGTTCTCCAAACTGCAGACTTTCATATATATATATATATGCTGGCTTTGTAAAGCGCATTGTAAATCAGTTTGTTGAAATTGGCCCACAGAGGAGAGCTTTGCATTAGTAGGGGTTTTTTTTTTTCAGTCCATCACTCTGTGTTTTTTTATTGCTATTCTCGTAAACGTCTGTCCGTCCCTGTTTTCAGAGTGGGACTGCACAGACTGTTCCTCTTTTCAGAAGTAGTTTTTCTCTCATTTTTACTCTTTTTGTGACTAGTGCTCTTGTGACTCAAGCACCAATTGTTTTTTTTTTTGTTTGTTTTTTTTGGGCTTCATTCAAATCCTGCTTGATACCTCATGTTGCTTAAGAAATATATTTCAAAATACCAGTTGTCAGTCTTATTTCGTAACAAACACGTATGAGTAGGCTATTCAGTATTCAACTTTCCGTGACTCACCAGTGGCTACATTTGTTATTCTAATTTAATTACTTTAGGGTTTGTTTACCTTATTTTGTTCAACCCATGTACGTGACGAGATTCACGTCTAACCTTGAGTAAGAATACTCAATAAACTCGGCAAGAATATGTATAAAATTCAGTGTGTACAGTTAGGGACAGTATGGGACTTCCATACTGACACCTTAATTCAAACGTCATGACGTTAGGTTACGGTTAAAGGTTTAAGTCAGCGCAAGAATTGTTGTGGGCTAGGCTGCATCTTATCGCGCATTTACCGCTGTTGTCTCGTTTAAATGGAAGTAGTAGTACGCGACGTTGAAACTTACACTTCCGGCAGAGGGCGCGTGCTGTCTTGAGTATTCATAGCTGAAAAAGAGACAGGGGACCATCTAAAGGGCTACAACGATCAACACCGAGTCTTAACAGACGGTGTAGCCTATAAAAGCAGCTGCAACACTGTCATCAGCGGAAATCAAGTACAGTATTTGGTATCCTTAAAATAAAGGCCAAACCAAGCAGAGACTTTTCAAACATTACCGTAGGCTACTTAAAGAGAATTTAGAGAATCTAAAGATACCCCAGTTAGAGAATACATCGTATGTATAAATTGTATGTGCACATTTTATGTTTAAATTCCGTGTGGCACTAAGCAACAACCGTTTTAAATGATCATAGATATAGATGTAGATATATAAGACAATGGTTAGTGTGATTTCTTCTTCAAACTTCCTTACAAAGTGACTGTGGGAAGACATCGAGAGGGTCAAGAAAGTCTATTATGTTTTATCATAAGAGACAAATACAGTGTGATTGTATCTGCTGGACTCAGTTTTCATTGAGCGAAGAGCAAAACAACAATCAACTTTGAACTGAAATGGATTAGAACATAATCCGATACTAATTTTCGGTGACACGTTTTTGGAACCTGTGCAACGAGAGAAAGAAGAAGAAAAAAAATGCAAGTTGAGTCCTGCTTATCAAATAACTTTGTGCAAAGTTCGTTGGAGTTTTGCTCTGTGCAAATGCATCCCTTAGCGACACGTCTGGTACACTCCATTGTTCGGTACTCAGCGAGAACCCCGCTTTCTTACTCCTACACTATAATCCTATCCAATCAGCATTTAAAAAAAAAAAAACAGCGCATGCAGGTAAATATAACCGTAGGTCTTTGTGCTCTTCACCTCTGCTGTGAGAAATGTGATTTGACGCTGGTTTACTCGCGTCACGCTACGGTACCGATGTGGGGAAGAGGTCGCTTATGGTTGTCTGGCTGTTCTGACTCAGCAAACACCTTTTCAGCCGCTCAGCGTTGGGAAAAACAGGACGCAGAGAAAAGGGGGGGGGGGGAGCACTGGCTGTGTGTGTGGGGGGTTGGGGGGTCGGCTGAATACGGAGTTATGCAGTCTATGCTGCCGTGTGACACTGCATACTTATGACCGCCTTCTCACCCTGCCTGCTCGCGCACACGCACGCAACTGAACTGACAGGCTGACGCTCTCCACTCCGGCTCAGCTGAACTGCTGAGATACCGGAAAATGCTGGGAAGGATGACAACAGCAATGCCGTCACAGACAGGGAGAAAAAGAGGACCTGGGAGTTGAGTAGAGAGCAAACAAAAAGTGCAAATGAGTGCAAATGACTGGAAACTAATACTCATAATAGATAACAGATTTAAATTTCCAAATGCCACTTTAAATACATGGAATTTTGAGTTTAAAGGAAAAAAAAAACAGAGAATAAGAGACAAGTTCGTGTGGGATTTTTGAGGGAGAGCAAGAATCAGAGTTTGTCTGTGTGTTGTTTTACTGTTGTTGTTTTTTTTGGGGGGGGGTGTTTGTTTGTTTGTTTGTTTGTTTGTTTTTCAACTAGCATGCACAAAACAATATGTCTTGGAGGCATGTCTGAGCAGATTACTGATATGGGTCACAGAGGTGATTTATGCAATCACTCTAATGGCAGCCTGTCAAGGTCCTATTTAAGGCATCATACTGGTATTTTAGGGCCCTTAGTATCAGTAAACAGTAACAATTTGTGTAACTCACATCTGTGGATGTTCTGAGGGCTTTAGGGTCCTTGCCGCCAGCCATTCACGCCCAAGCGAACAGCTGAACTTGACTGTATGCCCTAGACACCGAATGGGTGCCGCAAGGCAGAGCATTCTGTAAACAGATGCCATTCATATTGGCATATTCAACTCGGTATAATTGGAACAAAAGCCCGAGAAAAAGCAGGTCTGGCGAGGTGGGGGCACTTGAGTTATTTTTTACTCTGTCCCCTGTGTCTGACTCAGAGGACGCCCACCTTACTGACACAGTAAGCCTCTCTGAGAGGTCCAGAGCTTCTCCAATCAGACCGTGCGGACGCATCAGTGAGCGTAAACTATGTCAAAAGCGTATTGTTTGAATTTTCTCTTCGATGTTTAACTCTGACTGCGCTGTTGTGCGAACCGGGTAAAGTGCTCGTGTACTGCGTTCGTGTGACACTTTACAGCCTCTTCGCAATTCAGTAAGGCCCATGCAACGCAAAATGTTCGCAACGCGAAACTGGATAACGCTTGTAGAATTAGTCGTTAAGATGCTCTAAGCAGCCTGACAGGTTGCCTCTGGGGTACATCTTGTGCAAAATTTTTCAGACACTGTACCCGTCAAAATGAACGACGCACTCGATTTGTTGGTGGTGTTGTCGTCATTGTCGTAGACTCGCTGGCACGGGCGCAGAGAGACTGGCCCAGACATGCCGCTGGGAAGGCAAACCGGTCGGGCTAGATCTCAGAATGGCGATAGTGGCGTGTTCGTAAACACGTTCTCTCACCACTAGGCCTTCGCCAATCGGAGGACAACATGTTTCATCAACGCACTGTAAATACCCTATTTAGCGCAAGTAAAAGCATGTGTCACGCAAAGACTGTGTAGAAATTATGTTGCCTAACCTGTACAAGTTCACGAAGAGGACAGGTGAGGGCTTCCCCTTGTCCTGGCTGTTCCCTGTCTGCATTCCCTTGAAAAAAAACAAGTAACAACAACAGTGTTTCAGAGGCGACGTGTGACCTCTGACCCAGGAACTAAAAACTGTAATTTGCAAGCGGACAGGTGCATCAGCTAAATTAATAAGTGTAATTGTAAATCTGTTTTGTTTTGGGTTTTTTTTTTTTTTTAAAGTGAGCCGACATTCTAAAAGTCCTACGGTGTTTACTCCATAAAAGCCATATATGGGAAACACAAAAATGGATTTAGGGTTAGGACATTAACGGTTAAGACGAGCCACAGGGTCATTAATATTTCGGAGGTCAGGGGCACACGTGATAGGGACGTGAAGATCACACCGTGAATGTCGACGCCAACGTTTCGTTTCAAAGTCACCCAATTTCTATTCTCATCCGCTTGTGTGCCGTCGGAGTTAATTTTGGGATTTGCTTCGTCAAAGGCATGACACAGGACTATTCTGAGACACCCCCCCCCCCTCTGCTCAGTGAAAAAAAAAACTTGGAGATACTTAACATTAGCAGTACAGCCACATATACTCAGCACGGAAAGTACAAGTTTCAGTTAACCTCTGGCTGTTTTTCTTTCTTTCTTTCTTTCTTTCTTTCTTTCTTTTCTTTTTTTCTTTTTTGAAGAACAAGAAGAAGCCAAGGGGATGATTATGTGTATTCTGTGTATGTTGCTGTAATTTCTCTCTGCATGGCTGTGTTGACATGCCTGTGAAGAACAGAAACGCACCAGCCTCAGTAGACAGGGTGTTTGTTCTGTTCTGACCTGTCAAGAGAACTGAGCTGATCATCTGAGAAAACTTTTGGGAAGCTGTTTGTCTGTGTGGGTGTAGCCTTGGCTGTCTCCTTTTTGCCCCCCTCTCTCCCTCTCTCTTTCATTCTCTCTCTCTCTCTCTCTCTCTCTCTCTCTTTCAGTCTCTCCAACAGACAGAATGGTGAGTAATCCTGGCTGCTCTCCAGGCAGAGGGGAAACAGGAACCGGTCTGAACCAGCGCATGCCGACTCACGGGGCTATTCCAGACCAGACGCGCTCGCCCCCCTCGCCCCCGCCCCCCATTCTCCACCCCTCTCTCTCTCTCTCTCTCTCTCTCTCTCTCTGTTTCTGTTTCCTGATTCAGAGGAGCACTGGATGAACTTTCCTTAAGCACCCTGTCACATTCTGTCTCCTTAAAAAACCACGCTCTGGATCACATTCCCTGGAAGTCACAGAAGACCACTGGTCTGGTCCCAGCTGTGTTCTCTGAAGCTCAGTAGTAGCCTGGGGACAGGTGTATGACTCTGTTACATAACCGGTCATATGATGTTGACACCAGTTCTATAGGTACTGACAAGTGTATGGAGTGCGTAACAGAGCGCGTGTAGAACAGAGCTCCTTACACACGGTAAACAAGGAGGACACAATAATGGGGAGGTGAGGAGAGTTCAGGTCTCCTTCAGACCTCTCTCTGAAAGTTTTCTGACTGAAGTCCAGCGTCCATGCTGGAAATATGTTGTGGTTACCATAGATAGATAGATAGATAGACAGACAGACAGACACACAGACAGATAGATAGATAGATAGATAGATAGATAGATAGATAGATAGATAGATAGATAGATAGATAGATAGATAGATAGATAGTGAGTGAGTGAGTTTTGGTGAAATTCTGTTTATCTTAGCCCATTCTTGATCCCTCAACCTTTGGTCATTCTTGGCTTTCATCAACAGTCATTCAGAGCACAGACCCTTAATTTTATCTCTGTTTGTATCAGTCTGGTTTAAATTGTGGTCACGTGCGATTGCGTAAACTTTGTTATGAAAAAGGCTTGCTCTTATGGCAAATGTGGTATCAGAATTGTGGAAGTGGCTTTTTTATTTTTCGGCTGGGCGTCCGAAGAACCTTGGATAGAGCTTAGTCTAGTGATGTTGTTGACAGCATATATGGACGTACTGATCAACACCGTGACTCTGAAACTGTGAATTTGAAAGGTCAACCCCTCCCCCCCCCCTCAGTACCCTAACCACCCAAATACCCCCCCCCCCCCCAAAACGCCCCACACCCAGGTCCTCAGCAGTCACTGTTCTCACGGATGCTTCCTTTTGTAGATTTGACTACAGTCTCTGCAAAAAAAACAAAAAAAAAAGGTGACTCGAACGCTGGTTGTGAGACAGCGAGAGGTGAGAGAATTGGAAGCCGCGTTTGCTCGGCTTCACTGTCGCCGTGGTTACAAAAGCACCGTCGTCTTCCCCTGTCTTTGTCTCCCATTTAACAGTTTGAAACGGCCCCCGGATTGGCTGAACTGGGAACCCGTGGACAAGAGGAGGCTGTGAAAGAGGGGAAAGGTCGCGCCCCCCTCCTGACCTTTTCCTATAACTTGCTGAAGTGTTTCCAGGTGCAGGGCCCATTCGTCACGCTGGGTCCGGGTCACACGACTGTCATGGATTAAAACGTCGAGTTTTATAACCTCTGACCAAGCTGGCCCAGCAACAGAGCAACAGCCACATGGCCAAGGCTCAGCAGCTGCGTGGCAACCGCTCAGCAAACGCAAGGCGACCACGTGGTAACCACATTTCGAATGCGTGGCAACCGCACAACAACCGTAGCGCGCCTGCATCACAATAGCATAGTAACTGCATGGCAACCGCACAGTGAAAGCACGGCAACCGCTCGGTAGCCGCACAGCAGCTGCCCGGCGACCGCGTGACAACGGCACAGTCACCGCATGGCAACAGCACGGCAACCGCACGGCGACCATGTGGCAACTGCATGTCAACAGTGGGAACCACCGTACACCAACCGCAACACAATGGCACAGTGTCCGGACAAACCTCACCACAGCGCCGTGGTAACCAGATGGCGGTCGCCCTAGAAAACGAAAGACAACCGCTGTTTGGTATCACACAGCAACTGCCCACCAGCTGTCCAGGAGACACACACACTGCTCTCTCTTCCCACACACACACACACACACACACACACACACACACACCTTCCAACTCCCCCTCACACACCCACGAAAATCAGTTCCACCTGCAGAGTACGCCCGGCTGAAAACCCCTCTTCATTTTTCCCTCAGAAGGGTCGAGCCTTGATTTGTTTTTCTCAGAGACAGAGTTTGTGTGTGGGTTTGACTTTGTCTAAATCACCTCTTAGACTTGGCAGGGCCGGGACACCACATGTGTTTGCTTTCAGCACAAATACAAATGTTTCCCATTTACATCGCATGAGCTGGTGCTATAAAAATAGCACCAGTTTGAAACAGACGAAGAAGAAATCTATTGAAACATTCTACGTATTTCAAATAGGGTTAGAAAACGTACAAATAACTGACACAATGAATAAAAACAGTATCGCTAAAGAGAGAGCGTAACAACACAAAGAATGTATACCAGCCCAAACAGATACTCTGAGGCTGTCAGCATGTTGGTGGATTATTCGTATTAATTTTGCAACCCAGATCCAAAAGAATCTGAATGTTCACACTGTTTGTTTTGTTCCAGTGTTCAGCATTCGGAATGGCCGCCTGGACCCGGCGGAGTCCCTGAACGACAATTCCTTGTTTTTCTTGGAAGTGTTTGCATGGAACAGCTGTGCGTTGGTCCTGTTTAAGGGGCGATCTTTCACATGTCTGCCGGACTATGCATAAGGACATCAGCACAACACACACACACACACACACATACATACACTCACATACACGCACACACACACACCCACTTACACACACACACACACTCACACACACACACACAGCGGTAGTTCAGGCCACTGTGAGGAAGAACCCGGGGTGGGGGGGGGGCACTCCACTGTTTTCTCTCCCTGCAGTGGGTCACTGTCTCTCTGGGATGTGAGGGTAAACCACTCTGCCAGACATACAAACAAACAGCACAACCAGAAGTGTGGAACAGGAGAATAATAGTTTTCATAAAAAAAAAAAAAAAAAAAAAAAACCTGTTTTCACATCTTGGTTTGTCTGCTTCTTTTAGTCTGTAGACGGGGGTTCGATGCATGTCTGTCGGCTCTGTTAGATGAGCGACGATGAGTTTAAGAGTTAGGATCCTTATTGCTGAGAACAATGGGAGCGTATGAGGCCACGGTTTGGCCAGCTCCAGTCTTGGCTTCGTTCTTCCCATTGTTTGCCGATGTAATGGTGCTTAATGTTTGCGTCTTAATACCCAGCGGTCGCAGCCAGAGGATGGATCAAACCCTTGTTGTTAGTGTTGATTTAAAAGTAAAAACACAATAGGGAAAACTTATTTTATTAAAAAAGATTCCTTTCAGAAAGGTCATACGTTGGAGTCATAAAGCCTCTTTCGTGCTGATATAAAGTTACAAATACAGTCTTTAAAAAAAAAAAGAGAGAAAGAAGAAGAAAGAAAGAAAGAAATCAAGAATAAATCAGAAAACAAAAGCACATTAAACAGGAATGGGAATTTAACCACTGAATAATGATCATTTATTTTGGTGTCTATAACAGACACATAAAGTGTGTTACAGCAGTTATGTGGAATGTGTGTGTGTGTGTGTCTTAATTAATGCAGTTCCCAAGACTCAGCATGCCACAGATGTAAAGGAACAGAATGTAGGGTAGTGCACATGTAAAGTCAGTTTAATGTAAAGGAACAGAACGTAAAGGAGTGTAAAGTAAATGTAAAGAATGGAACGTAAAGTAATGTAAAGTAAATGTGATGTAAAGGAACAGAATGAAGGGTAGTGTACATGTAAACAGAGCGTCAAGTCTGACAGCTCATAAAAACCCTAGACCTGTCACACAATCTTCACCGACACCTACCACAGCACTACAATAAAAAGGCTCTCAGCACACTTGAGAGAGTTTCCTGTAAAAACAACGTCTGACTGTAGTGTTTGGGGGCTGATGTTTGTTCACTGAATCAGCTCTAAACACTGTACGTGAACCTCAGCGTGGCAAATGAAGTTTTACTGTCAGCGGCTTCTCCTTTCTCAAGATGAGGTCTGACGTCGTTCATATTTCGTAATGCTTGTGTGTGTGTGTGTGTGTGTGTGTGTGTGTGTGTGCACGTGCGCTTACGCATTTTGTCCCGTTTTAGGTCAAGACTGTAAACTTGTGATAAACCTCCGAGCTGGAGGCTGAGGCGACGTGATAGCCACGGTCCTGAAAAGAAGTCATCTCACTGACTCTGCGTAACGTTGTGGGAGATCCCGATCCAGAACACACACACACACACACGTATATAAATACGCACATACATGTATATAAGCACACCTCGTTCATGTCTTGGCAGGAGTGTGTGTGGTTTGTCCGTCTGTAGGGCGACCACACTGCTGAGTCTCTCTCTCTCTCTCTCTCTCTCTCTCTCTCTCTCTCTATTAGAGCTGTAACCTCTCCCTCCCCTCCACCCCTGGCGTTTTGCCAAAGCAAAAGCAGCCCAAACCGGCGTGAGCCAGTATGACACAGATGAGTTACATTCTCCTACTCTCAACACCCCCGAACACTCACACACATGCTTCCACTTCCTCCGTTTCCTCTCTCTCTCTCTCTCTCTCTCTCTCTCTCTACTCTCTGTTTGCTCTCGGAGCTTTAAACCACCTTCGTATATGTATAAAACACACAACACTTTTGTTATTACGTTTTTGTTTCTTAGACAAGAACAACCACCAGGCGAAATGAAAACTGTATGACTGAATGCTTTCTCTTGGGTGTTTGTGGAGAAAAAATAAAACCTCTTTTTGTGTGTGTGTGTGTGTGTGTGTGTGTGCTTTTTGACATTTCCTTCCCTGTTTTTGAAGCACGGTTAGATACACACGGGTGCAGATGTCTGAGGGTAAACTGAATCTATGAATATGTGCTGAAATGCACTGCACAAAGACCACTTCACACTCCGTGGCCCACAGCTGTTTTTCTCCTCAGTAAGTGTGTGTGTGTGTCTGTGTGTGTCTGTGTGTGTGTGTGTGTGTGTGTGTGTGTGTCTGTGTGTGTGTCTGTGTGTGTGTCTGTGTGTGTGTGTCTCTGTGTGTGTGTGTGTGTGTGTCTGTGTGTGTCTGTGTGTGTGTGTCTCTGTGTGTGTGTGTGTGTGTGTGTGAGAGGGCACGTGAGTATGTGTTTTTGCTTGTACGTTTTGCCATGATGTTAATAAACTTATGTAAAAAAAAAAAAAAAAAAACACGCGTTGATGAAATGTTTTCCTGGCCATAACATTGCCAATGAGATGCAAATGTAATTTTTATTTGACTTTTTTCGCTCGGTGATTCTCAGTGATGCAGGGGCTGAAGGCAGGGTCTGCTCTCAGTCATTTTCCACAGTGCAAACAACTGGAAACCAGCCCCTGTCAATCATCTCTCAGGAGAGCACGACTGCACCAGAGCCTCACCGAAAAAATCATCCTCTTCCACAGAAGAAAGGGAACGCACAATCCACACCTCTCTCTAATTTCACTATAGCCGCAATATTAACGTGGTCCAGACGTGAGCCAACTGATTTCTGTCACTGAGGATTTGGACGTTGTTCTTGTTGTTGTTGTTGTTGTTGTTGTTTTATGAGGGGAAAAATGATCAGACAGGGCGAGTCGATTCCAGAACTTTCTAGCTGTGTCCACTTGCCCTCAGGAGTGACTTTTCAGCGTAGCTATTCCAGTAAATAACATCACACCCCTCACCCCCCCCAACCCCACCCTAATTCCCCCCACCCCCCTCTCTGCCGTCTGCGCGAGGAGACTTCACTGGACCATCGTGCGAACGGGCTTAAAATAGTGCCAACCACCTCGAATACGTCTGATAAACCCGATGCCCCCTGGCAAATCATCACCCTGATCCGCGTTCACAAGGCCGCACAGAGAGGCACACAGCCGAGCCTAACACAGCTGCTGTCACCGTGACCTGAGGAGCGCTCCAAACGGACGTCCCCGTCGAAGACAGACCCGCTGACCCGCTCCTCGCCGCCTGGAGCCTTTAAGGGGTTCAGTATGTGTAAATGTGGACAGTCGTATTCACTGAGCCTGAACGCGAGGGCGCGGCATGTCGGTCAGCACCAAAGTCACGAAGCGTACTGGATTTTTTTAGAAGGCGAAACGCGCTTTCCTCGAGGGTCGATATCTTTGAATGCTGATTAAAAAAAAAGTAGTGATAATGTACATGATGTGAAGCGGATATAACAGTTATAAAATGGTCAGGATGAGAAAACTGAATCACGAGTGTGGAAAAGTGTAAAGAAAACCGTCTGAAGAATTCCTACGGACAGCTTGCACAACCTTTCGCAAAAGTCTGTCGCACGAGGAAAAAGGTGAAGTGTGCAAGCTGAAATCAAACCCGCGTGGTGTTAAGTGGTGTTAAGTGGTGTTTGGCCTCACTCTGCAGAATAAAGTGTGGCATAATAATCAGTCAACAAATGATTCAGTTCCCCTCTCTCTCTCTGCTTACCTCTCTCCCTCTCTCTCTCTCTCTCTGCTTACCTCTCTCCCTCTCTCTCTCTCTCTCTCTCCCTCTCTCTCTCTGCTTACCTCTCTCTCTCTCTCTCTCTCTCTCCCCCCCTCTCTCTCTCTGCTTACCTCTCTCTCTCTCTCTCTCTCTCTCCCCCCCCCCCCCTCTCTCTCTCTCTCTCTCTCTGCTTACCTCTCTCCCTCTCTCCCTCTCTCTCCCTCTCCCCCTCCCCTCTCTCCCTCTCTCTCTCTGCTTACCTCTCTCTCTGCTTACCTCTCTCCATCTCTCTCTCTCTCTCTCTCCCTCCCCCCCTCTCTCTGCTTACCTCTCTCCCTCTCTCTCTCTCTCTCTCTCTCTCCCTCTCTCTTTCTCTCTCTATCCCCCGCTCTCTCTCACTCTCCCACTCACTGTTTGACTATTGTTGAGTCAGAGGGTAACGAATGCGTAACAATGCACTGTTTACCTCAGCATTAATGGCACAGGGAAGAGAACAGTTAAGCAAAACCTAGCTGCATTCTTCTCTCTGTTTCTCTCTCTGTCTCTCTCTCCTCCTTAGTAACAGTCTGTGGGAGGCTGACCAATCATTTTTAAACAGGAAGAGGTGAGTGTCAGTGTGCACTTCCCACGCACACACACGGGACAGAAAACTGTTTCCTGTTCTTCACCATGGGCATGTGACCACCGTCACACACAAAAGACAAAACTGCCCTCTGCTCCTCTCTTCTCCTCTCCTCTTTTCTCTCTTCTGTTTTCATCTCCTGCTTTCTCTTTTCTCCTCTTGTCCACTCCTCCACTTGCACATTCTCCTCTCTCTTCTCCTCTTTTCTCTTATCCTGTCTTTTCTTCTCCTTCTCTTACGTGTCTCCTCTCCCCTTGCACAGTCAGAAATATGTGATTAAACACAGGGTCTGAGAGGCATACAGTCTGTGTGTGTGTGTGTGTGTGTGTATGTGCGTGCACTCTGTCATTAGCACGTTAGTGAGACACTGTCAAGCCCTCCTCCATCAGTCTACACCCTAATCCTCGGCAGGGCGGCCGTCTGAGTCCCAGAACCTCCTGTCTCCATCTTATTGCTTCCTGCATCTTCAGCTTCGGGCTGTTTACAGACGGCGCTTGGCCGATTGGTGTATATTTTCCCAGATAAGATAGGCCTGACAATAAACAGTAAACACGCCACTCAGGGGTAGATGGGGCCAAGAGTGGAGTAGATGGAATGACACAACCTCTCAGATATTATTTAAAGACTCGGTTTCACCAGGCAGGAATGTGTTATTGGGTTTACTGATGACTATGCACACTTTGATTGTGTGGGGTGTGTGTGTGTGTGTGTGTGTTCCACGGGCTGATAAAACAGGCAATAACACAGGAAGACCTATCGCGGCCGGTTTCAATCCAACCCATCTGGGAGTCAACAATAAAGCTATAACTCCGTGAACCGCGAGGCGACGTGAATCAGGGGGTGCAGCCTTCTCTTGATAGCCTTCACTCAATAAAACCTTGAGACCTGAGACCTGTCTGAACTTCAGTATAGATTTTAAACGAGAGACTCTGATTATTCAGGAATGTGTACACCCTTTTAAGCTCCTTTCAAAAACAGGTCGACGTCGTGTGGCCCTGTCAAAGGAATGTTGACTTTGTAACCATGTCAACCGCTCTGAGAAGTTTTAACGGAGATTAAATAATGGAGAAGAAGAAGAAGAAAACAAAGCGTTTGGAACAACACGGGCCGAGAGAGAAAATGTTCGGGCCACTGGATTAAGCCATGCTTTGCATACTTTCCACGTTTTCTCGTGTTTAAACTTTAATTCTTTGAATAATAATGTTTGGGGGTTTTTTTAAGACCAGAATGTCTCTCAGAAGCATCCCCGTATAGGTCCAGACATAGACAAACAATGAACAAAACTGAAAGTCTGCCTTTTGGCAGGAGGTGGTGGAGATAAACGTTGATGAGGGCACGACTCTAACCTGTTCTACAGAACTCTTTAAAAGTCTTTAAATGCCTGCGGTTGGCAGTTTAAAGGCCCGGTGATGTCATCCGTGTTTACTTTCAGACTTTTGGTAAGGTAGGGAAATTCACACCGACAGCTGATTGGCCGGCGAGACATGCCTGGTGACAGGCGAGCCAATGAGAGTGTGTGGGCGGAGTCTGCAGCTTTGTTCTGTGCACAGTGCTGATTTCCTGTAAAACCGCAGAGCGTGTTTAGATGTTTCGGTCACAAGGGTTGCTCTCTGCAGCCGGCTGAGTGAGAGCTGCTCTCTGTGAGGGTGTGTGTGTGTGTGTGTGTGTGTGTGTTTAAGTTTACACAGTGCGTCCTAAGAGCAGCGTCGATCCTCAGAGACTGAGACCTCAGAATCCCTGAAGTCCTCTTTCTCTGCTTTCTCTGCTGTGTCATCTGCTTTTGTATCCCTGAGTTTGGTTTTTTCTGTTTGTTTTTTTTCTCACGTGTTTTCTCTAGAGCAATAGCTATTATTAAGTTCCCTCACAACAGGGAAACAGAAATTAGGCCTCAAAGTTCTGCAGTTCAGACTCCACACACACACACACACACAAACACACACAAATGCACACTTATATATACATACATGCGCACACATACACACATGCACATACACGCGTGCACACACACACGCACGCATGCACATACACATACACCCACAGACAGACAGGCTCCTGGTGTGGTCTGTACACTGAAGAGACTGGGTGGTTTTCCAGAGCGCTCTGTTCTGACTGTGTCCTGTGTCACATTGGGTCCAGTGTCCTGGGGTCTCCTGTGAGACTAACACAGAGACAGTCCACACAGGGAAGGCTTTGTGTGTGTGCAACACTGTGAGCTTCAGCTTTCTGATACCTCACGCTTTCTCTGTGATGTCCCAGGTATGACCTCACCACACCTGTCTCTCCTCTACTGTATCTGTCAGCCACTCCTCCGTCTCTCTCTCTCTCCCTCTGTCTCTCTCTCTCTCCATTGCTCTCTCTCTCTCTCTCCCTCAGTCTCTCTCTCCCTCTTCTTATCTGTCCCTTTCTCCCTCTCTCTCTCTCTTTCTCTCTCTCTCTCTGTTTCTCTTTCACTCGATCCTTACTTCACTCTTTTGTCATTCTCACTCTCTCAATCTTTTTCGCCCTGACAATCTTTCACCGTTTTTATTGCTCTGCAAATCTCTCCCTCTCCCTCTCCCTCTCTCTCTCTCCCTCTCTCTCTCTCTCTCTCTGAGTAAGCGAATCATTTCATTGCATCTGATCCCTGGCAGCCCTGCGACTTCAAGCCAAACTCTTAGATAATAGAGTTGATAAGGAGTCCGGTTTCTCATTGTGTACCCTTGGCACACTCCCAGTAAGCTATGGTTACTGATTAAAATGGTCTATTCAATAACAGACTCTCCGAAATTAAGAGTTGTTGTCAGATTGCGTCGTGAAGGTCACCTCTATTTCAATAGTCTCTGTGAAGCAAAGACAAAAAGATACACGCACGCACGCACGCACACACGCACACACGCACGCGCACACACACAAAAAAAGTTTGCTTACTATAGTTTCTTAAGTTGCCATGGAAACATTCATGGTGTGACTTAAGCTTCAACAAAGCGAGATGTAAACGAGATGTAAACGTACGGGGCCAAAGGTCAAAAGTTTCAATTTGCTCTCAGAATCATTCACACAACACAAGCTAACAGTGATAAATGTTTAGAACTGTAACATTTTTTAAAGTAGTGCAAACAAGATCACACGAAAAGTTACAGATGTTAGCCCCACCCACGGCCCTCACCGTAACCAATCACAACTTTCCACGCAACGTGTTAGCGGCATGGTCCACCAAATACAAGTCGTCAGATCAAACTCGGTCATTTTTGGTTAAAGTCCCTTCAATATACTGTGTTGAGTTTATCACCTCTAAGATCTACCTAACTGATAATCTCATTTTCATACTGTAGTCCATTACATATGAACTACAGCAATGCTGTCACCAGGGCTGTCCTCTCTCAGGTCCTGGAAGGAGCGCAGATGATGGTGGCAGACCACAGCCGCCGCTCCCGCAAAGCCGAACACAACCGCTGTTGCCGTGAGCTACTGCTGCCACGGGTTACTGACGGTGGTGTCTGGGCTACGCCGTTCCTGACCCTAACCATGTGACGTCAGCTTCACCGGGACCACGCGGGCCGTCGCGCCTGGCGTCTCACGTCTGCCCACCACAATACCTTCAGTGCATTTCATCCTTTGAGTCAATGTGTAAAACAGATCATACCATGAGAAGAGTGGTCTGGTAGCTAAAGACAACAGCTGTAGGGAGGGAGGGATGGTGGGGGTTCCAGCGGAGAGGGGGAAAAGAGGGCCATGTAAGCGCAGGGCTGTTTGTTCATAGCGTTTCTGGATCTGTGCCAACGTGAGCAAGGTTACTCCTACGGCACGCAACCCCTGACATCGTTACAATTACACGGCCCGCGGCATAATGGATGAATGATTGAGACATGTTCTCCGATTGTGTCCTGGGATTTGGCAAAGACGTATGAGACAGTTTAATCTGTTTTCGTCCGGTGTCAAAACACGTCCGTTAAAAAAAAAAAAAAACTGCACAAGTACCTCGTAACCTCGTTCAGTCTGGACAAGTGTTGAGACATGTCGACGGGGGCTTTTGAACACGAAGTTTATCAAAGTTAACACCTCTCTGTGGTGTACGCCACAAAGGTTAATAACTTACCTGCCTGCCTCTCCCATTCCAATAAACGCCTACTCAAAATAAAGCAAATGAATAAATTAGGCTTAAGTAACAATGACGTGAGTCTGGAAAGCACAGGGCTTCGACAGGTTTTTGACAGGCTACGGAGAAAAACGGTTGTTCCGCTGCATTGCGTGCTAGCGTGACATGCAGCTCGACCGACAATTAATTGGACTATGTGGTGAGATTTCGGGGGTGACGGGGAAAACCAGCGCCTACGGCACGTATGTCAGCGTGGTGCAACGGCGGAGCAACCTCGCTGAGTCAAGTGAAACGAAACTTGCGGGAAAACGAAAGATACGTCACACACCGAGCTGAGGCTTCTAAAAATGCCTTCTAAGAATTCTGGGAAACGCTCCTGGCACGACGCGCCGAACGGATGTGCCAAAATCGCCTTGTTTTCTTTGCTTGAGACACAAAAGACTGCACAGAAGAAGTCAAAACACTTTTTTTTTACAGAGTCAAGAAAAACATGTCTGTAACAGAAGACTTGTCTCTTACGTGATGTAAACGGCCTGTTTATTTCGTTTGCGCGAAGGTTGCAGACAGACTCTCGTCATCATGTTTCGTTATGTTTAAACACTCTCCTGGAGTTGTTTTTTCCTTAATTCCCCAGCCCTTCCAAACATTTGCAGCTGATATAAATGCCATGGGTTTTTTGTTTTGTTTGTTTGTTTGTTTTTTGATTTGTTTTTGTTTTTTTGAAGTAACACATTGAGCACATTTTTTCTCTGCAAACATTTTATCTTAAGAATCACTGAAAGACGTCATGGTGAGCAGCAGGAGAGGTTTATACAGATTACATCTCAAACCGGGTGTCCAGAGTGTGTGTGTGTGTGTGTGTGTGTGTGTGTTTGCCCATGTGCAGCTCCCTGCAGCTCCTGTCTTGTTTTTCAGTAAGATGACACTTTCTCCTGTGGCAGGCAGGCCCTGCAAAACATTCCTCTCCTCAGGATAAAAAGGAGCGTGTCTGGACTTCTTCAGCAGGTGACTAAGACAAACCGTTTGCTGGATGGCAGGGGAAGGGCAGCAGGCCCCTGGGACGGAGGCACTGACCCCTAAACCCAACAGCAGCAGTCCAACAGCTCTCTCAGATCTCACGTTCAGCTTGTTTTCAACTTCTACTCTACTCCCTCTCCCTCTCTCTCTCTCTCTCTCTCTCTCTCCCTCTCTCTCTCTCTCTCTTTCTCTCTCTCTCTCTCTCTCTCTCTCTCTCTCCCTCTCTCTCTCTCTCTCTCTCCCTCTCTCTCTCTCTCTCTCCCTCTCTCTCTCTCTCTCTCTCTCTCTCTCTCTCTCTCTCTCTCTCTTCCCTTTCTGAGACATAGCAGTAAGCTGTGAGCAAGGTTAAGTGTTGCACCTCAGTGTGTGTGTGTCTAAGCTCACTGACTACTTTTCCGTCTGTCACATCCTCTCACTCCTTTCACACACACACACACTGTGTGTGTGTGTGTGTGTGTGTGTGCGCGCGCGAGAGAGAGGGAGAGAGATCTCCCTCCAAACTAAGACTTAACAAGGCTTGTTTTGTCCTCATTCAAAAAGCTGCATCGTGTTCTTTACAGTATTGTTCATAAAGGGTGTTTGTTGACAAATTACTGCATGTAGCAAGAGCAGAGTTTTCCCAGTAAAATGGTATGTGAATTCATCTAACCCTGACTGGGTGGTTTAATAGAAAAGTATGCCACCACAGAGAGTCTCAGAGCGTTTGTCTGTTTTAAACAACACGCTCTCCATTAATCTGACAGAGATGTTTACAGCAGCTCGGTCTCTTCCCACCCGGGAAAACAAAACAAAGGAAAATCCGCACAGAAGTTAAGGCGTTCATCTTCTCAGATGACAGAGACAAAAGTCCTGGAATGTGTGTCGTTTTATGAGTCACTCCTGTCCACAGTCTTGGATAACAAACATCTGTGACTGAAGATTTCTATATATAAATGTGTGTGTGTGTGTGTGTGTGTGTGTGTGTGTGTGTGTGTGTTTTCTACCAGGTGTCAAGACAACTGCCATACGTTTAGCCTACTTTCAAACAGTGTCGAGTGAGCATACGTCAATTCACGTGCTCAAGGCATAACATTGACCTAAATACTATACTGGGGTCCAGAGGCACCTGTAAACTGGTATTAACACGACCTGGTAGTTGTCACAAAGCCACAAACAGGGGACATGTAGGTCAGGAGATACCGATATGCATATTGTTAATAACCCCAAACCACGTTTATGTGAGATGGACTATTTACAAAACACAGAGGCCCGTACCTGTTTGGCTTCCTCTGTGAAGAGGACAGGCTTGGTTTTGACAACCGGTGGGTGTTGCTGAAAAAAAGAGAGATTTCCCATTTAGACCCTAGCTTGTTTTTGTTTGTTTGTTTGTTTGTTTGTTTGTTTGTTTTTACGAGTCTGAACTTAACAAGTAATCATTTATAAAAAAAAAAGAGAGAGAGAGAGAGAAGCCCTAGTCACCTGGGGGGTGTTTCAGAAAGCAGGTTTAGTGAAAACTTAGAGTTAGTTAACTAAAAGCAAGTGGTAAACATCCTAATAGAACAGCCCCTATGGTTTTGTTTTGCTAGGAGAATGAAGCCGTAGGGCCTTTCTATTAGGCCCTATTGCTACTTGCTCTGAGTTAACTAACTCTAAGTTTTCAATAAACCCACTTTCTCGAACACCCCCCTGGTCATTTTAAGAAATCAGTCTTCAGCTCATAATTAAACTGACCTGGTTTGAACGTGACACAGAGCAGCACTCCTGACTTGGGACCACTAACAGGGCTGAACTGGTTTCAGGGGCAGAACTGGGCCAGGAGTTAGTGTTTCCCAGTCCTGCTTGTGGAGCTATGCCGCTCCACTCAGTTTAGATTTCTTCCTTACCCTTACACAATCACCTGATGAGTTGAGTCAGTTGTGTTAGCGTGGGATGAATCCTAAACCATGCCATACTGTAGGGGCAGATTTTGGGAGACAACTGGTCGAAATCGCGGCCGTTGTCCGAGTCAGATATGAGAGCAAGTCTTATGCTGCATTTACATTTATTTGTTTAGCAGACACTTTTATCCAAAGTGGCTTGAAAGTGAGGTCCCTTCACGGCCACGTGCTTGCAAGGCATGAGTCCGTGGAGGGAGCCGGTCCGCTGAACGAGACTCCGGCGTGGAACCCAAGCTGGACGCTTACGACGGCTGGAGTTGAGCTTCATTTTACCAAAACTGAGTAATAACCCTCCTGAGAAAATGGGGCAGTTCCCACTTCAGAGATCTAAAGGTCCCCAGTGCAGAAGATGAAGTGCTAGAGATGGACAGCAGATAAAAACAAAACTAAAAAAAAAAAAACAACAAAAACGTAAACAGTTTAATCGCAGTAGGTTTTGCTTCGTTTGCAAAGATGTCACAGACGCACGAAAGGGAAAAATGCAATGCTCAGAAGTGCATCCAACAAGACAAAAAAAAAAAATTAAAAACAAAAACAAAAAAAAAACGATCACTGTGTTTACATAGACAGCTGGTTGGGAACTGTCAGCGCGTCAAGGCTCCTGCCAATGTCATCATTTCCTCTTTCAGGTGTTAGGATGGAAATGAATGTACAAAGTTTAAAAAGCACTGGCAGACAGAGAGACAGAGAGAGAGAGAGAAAGACAAAGAGAGAAAAAAAAAGATACTTCCTCATGCAACCACTGCGGTAGAAAAGCGAGAGCGGAAGAGAAGCAGGAGCGGTGGCCCGGCAGAGGGGTTTTTTTTTTGCGAGTTTGCGCGTGTGCTCCTGCCCACGTCGGGAACACGCTGTTCGAAAAACAGAGTTTTTATCGCACAGTGTGTGAAGCTTAGAGGCTC